>NC_062521.1:1644077-1656577 GCF_022655615.1 Tachysurus fulvidraco
AATAATAAAACACATCGGCGCTGATCCGAATCCCTAACGGAGCGTCGCTGCTGTACGAGCGTGAGGAAAGCCTCCTCTTTCACCTGCTCACACACACAGAGCGCTGACCTTTCGTTAGAGAGTCGGAGCAAAGCCAAGAGCTGCTTAATGGGGCTCCTGCTGTCCTTCCTACCAAAAAATCCTCAGCGAGGGAGAGACGCTGGGAGAAGTTCAGTAGATTCGATATACGGCGAAAAATAAATCAATAAAAAAAAAAAATGCTGTGAAATAATTTTTTAACTGAGTCTCGTGTCTGTTGATAACCGGGTGCTTTCGCTGTGGCACGGACGACCACGACGGCCTTTTTTTTTCTTTTCTCAAAAGGATTACTTTTGCCTTGTAAGTTGTAACATAGATGTGATGTGATGAGGATAAAGTGCCCCCCCCCTTGTTGGACAGAACAAAGGTCAGATCCTGGTGTTAAAACACTGAACAATAAAAAGCAGTTTAAACCCACTCATAAATGAGTCAAATGAGACTAATGCTGATTTACTGTCCATAAAATCAAGCGATGCAAAGATAAACCAATGAGGTATGTGTGTGTGTGTGTGTGTGTGTGTGTGTGTGTGTGTGTGTTACCTTTGAGCAGAGGGAGGGGAATGAGCTCGATGGGTTTGCCCTGAGAGCGGAACTGCGATGAACTCTGCGAGCGCTTCTGCTTGGCCTTCCTGACCGATTTTCGGGAGAACCCGTCCACTTTGTCCACTGACGGTGGCGAGGTGGCTGCTGAGGACATAGCCCTAAGACACACACACACACACAACAATTCCTCGTTAAATCAGTGAAGCGGTTAAAATATGAGGATGTCAGACCTGCCAACCCTGCAGAACAACAATGTGGCCAGCGTGTTCATAAACAACCCTTTACACAGTGAACAAAAATAAACTGTTACACTTCATACAGAGAAGCACCTCCTCACAGTAACGTTCCCTGGCATTATACACACACACACACACACACACACACCATGATCGATGACACTCTTAGTGACCAAAAAGTTAGTGCACTCCTGACTGTACAGAACGTGTGTGTATGCTGTAGAGTGACAGATTTCTCTTCGGCGGAACTACGAGGCTCGACGACGAGTCTGTGCACGAATCCCGAGCTCCACGAAGACACGATGCGGAGGTTAACGGTTAGAGGTGAAGGAAGAACTCGAGGGGAGTTTATTCTAACAGGGAACGCTTAGGGGAGTGATTGCGAAGGAGTTCGTATAGGCGTGATGTCGAGGGGTGCACAAGGGGTGAACGTACAGTATTAGTTTGAATATTTGTTAGTCTGTTTATGTGATTGGGGTGTGTGTGTGTGTGTGTGTGTGTAAACCTTCTGTAGTGGAACGACTTCCTGCTGAAAAAAACAGCCTGGTTTATTTACTGCGATAAAGCTGAAGGATTGTCTCTCAATCCAACGGACTTCCTGTTGACTTCCTGTTAAACTCAGAATCACGCTCGTACACACTCGTCTCTTCTGTCGTCTCCTAAAGCCATCGAGAGAGAGAGACAGTGAGAGAGAGAGACGCACAACTCGGGCTTTAACGCTGTACATCTCGGCGATTTCTCACAGCACGAGCTTTAATTTAATAACTAGATTTATTGCGGTCGTATTTCACACAGCCCTGGGTCAAGGGTTGGCTGTTAAATATCGACATCAGGTCCCTTTAAGTTGAAACATCTCGGGTATAAACGCCTCTGTATTTTGTTGAGGGTGTGCAAACTTTTGCACTCGACACGATTTTGTCGTCGATCAGAAACGATCCCAGACGACGTCACGTCCTACACGGTTCTGCATGTGACAGGTGGCTTGTGGGCTGTGTGGGCGTGGCCTGTCCTGAGTACAGTATTTATAAACACACACTCGACATGATTTAAATTACTCACTAATCGGTGCACAGATCGTCCGTTTGTCTCGAACATTTGCCGTGACGTTTGACGAGAGGTCGCACGCGTCAGGAAAGGTCAGAAGTTTAACTCCGGCTGCCTCGGAATCGTAGTTTAAACGAGCGTCCTATAAGAACAAAGCTCATTTACATATAAGCGATCTTAAAGTCTTTAAACAAGAGTCGATACAACTGCTACGTATCTTCGGCTCGGTATTTAGCCTCGGGTATGAAAAGTAAGAGATGATGAAGTGAGCGTTGTTGCCGTGATACGTCGACTGTAGGTCTATTGTTCGCCTAAGCGCATTTGGCAGCAGATTAAAGAGCTCAAACAATTTTAAACAAGCTGGCTAATGTTTGATTTGTGTAATAAAGGCAAGGCCGAGCATTATTCCTCCCGTTCGCTTTGTGAACGATTAAATAAATAAATAAATAAATGAATAAGTAAGTAAGTAAGTAAGAAGAAAACAGCGGTGCAGAAAACCCCGTGACGAGGTATTTATCGCCATGGTGATACCATGATACTGCGATGTGTGTTTTTTAAAACGTTGTTCCGTTCTCAATCGAACAAACAGCAGAGTGGTCACGTGACCCATCAGTCTTTGTATCGCGAAATAGAACTGGAAAGAACTCGGCGTTGGTTGGTGGAAAAAGGGCAGGAGCTGATTCAGCTGATTCGGTTTACGATGGCAGAGATCGTTTCCTGGATCGACACAAATATGAGTCACAAAGCCGTAAAACAAAGTGTTTTCCGTTAGGTAAAATAAGTTGTGAGAAAAAACTTGTGAGCCTGAGGTTTGTGCTTTATGAAGAAAACTCCTTCGTGTGTGAGAACCACAACAGACCACACTAATTGCTTAACTACACATTACACCACATCAACAAGCGGAAGTGATGAGGAACAGCTCCCTTTCACCGAGCCTTGTAGACTGTAGTAGCCAGCTTGCTTTTTTCTGTGACCACTCTGACATCAGATAAGTAGTAAGTCTGTTGTGTCAGAGATGGAGGATAATCTGTACAAACACCATCACAGAACTCCAAGACAATTCTACGGAAAACGGCGGCATTCCACTAACTTGCTGATACTTTATTCACTGTTGAAACAAAAACATTTGATTTTCTTTTTAAATAGGCTCGTATCACGGAGCCCGGCGTGCATAACCAGTCAGTACTGGAGGAATCCGCTGACGCGGGCCGTCGCTAACGTGACGTCTGACCCAACGCGAAAGAGGCGAATCTGTAAACTCCAGCTCCACACGCGTTCTGTTCGTGTCCATGGAGCCTAGTGGTGGATTTGCATGTGACACCGCGTGTGGTTATTATGCATTGTGTCTAAATATAGTCCAGAGTTTGAATAACAAACTTTATCATAAAAGCGGAGGACGTTCTGCGGCCTTGAGCTCTGCGTATTCGAGCGCTCTGTATAAGCACGCAGGATTAGTTTACATCGGGATCTTAACCTTAACAAAAGTTGCTACTGAGGAAACGGTCTGCGATTGGTCGACCGGACCGTCCGTCAAACACACTGCTGGATACTGCGGAGACGCACAAAAGAGACGACGACTTCGGACGACTTTTAACGTCGACAAGAATCGTCAGCATTCGATAAAGTCTATTAATACGCTTTGTTTACATCATCAGTTGGCAAGAAAGGGCAAAAAAATCTGCACAAACTTGGGGGAAGAAATAGTTTTATTTAAGCGACAGTTTCATTGATATTTGTATCTGTGTCGCCCTGTCGGTTCTGCTGCCCTCCGGTTCTTGAATATTAGTGTCAAAGTTTACGATCGAGTGCCAGAAACTAGACCAAGATTTTCATCTGACAGAAAAATCGAACCAGAAATCAAACGTGGCATAAAAATCTGGATCTCAGGTAGGAATCACATTGAGAGATTCTTTCAGTCTTAAATGACTGGAAAGAAGAAGGGGGCGTGGCCTCGTGCAGGGCGTGGCTTCGTGTAGGGCATCTACCTGAGAATGACCTTTGCTACCCCGATATCCGGCCAGTGTTTGTGCACTGTTCATCATGACTGTGTAGGAAAACCAAAGTTAATCATTTCACTTAAAGTTCCAGTAAAATATCTCTAGGATTTTCTCACAATTTCATTGCGATACTATAAGTATTACGTGATGGTGTCTGAGACGCACCACCTTCCACACTCCCACCCTGTCCAATCTAAACAAACATGACAACAACTTAGAAACTGTTAAATATGTAGACCAGTGAATTGCTACGTCTCATCATCATCCATCCACCTTAACATGGAGACGAGGTGGGCTTCAGTCTATAAAACACACCCGACAACACACACAAACTCCAACATCTTTTAAAAACGAAGGGATATTTTCCCACCAATGCAAGAAAAAGTGAATGACGACACAGGATGCAGTCATAAACACACAAAGCAACGTTTCCTGCTGACAAGCTGCTACTATAGAGTAAGACCCCGCGATTGTGGGCGGGGCACAAAGCTTCTACGGGGAATTCTATTGGACAATCCCAAAATGAGTCTTGAAATATATTAGCATATTTTCCTGTAAGTCAATCACAAACAAAAAAAAAAAAAAACAAACAACAGGTACAATAACGCTTTGATTTGGGCATAAAGGAGGTGTAATTGCACCCTTACAGAGTTTGTTGATAGACAGTTAAGTGACTAAATAACAGGCCCGAATAAACGCTTCGCTCGGTGACAATTTTAAACAGAAAATTCTCCTCAGGCTGAATCCCAAACGCCCCACACACCGCCTATATAAGCGCCCTAAGTAGTGTCACTCCGTAGTGTAACACACACCCTACCTAGTGCCCTGTGTGTCGATTTGGGACTCGGTATAAAAGTGAGAGTTTCGCTATAATATCTAGGAAACAAAACTAGAGCTATTGCGGCCTACACAGGCGACTAGCATCGGCGAACAAAATCACAATTCGCATTACAAGCGACACCGAAACGTGTTCACAAGTATTTGTGCAGGATCTTTCACGTCATGTCACGATCGTTTGGGCTCCAGGAGACTTTTACTGACGGACGTTTCTTAGTTTAACGCCTCCTCTCTCGAGCGCCACATACAAGCTAACCGGCTAAAGTCAACGCTAGTGCTCGGAACTTGACCCGCAAATGTCTTATTTGTAAAAAAATAAATAAATAAAAAGCAAGCACTCGGAAATAAAACAAACAAGTCGCATGTGTTTAAATCACCGCGTTCGTTTCGCCAACAAGAAACAAAATACAACAAGAAAGGAAATAGCTTAGCTTAGCATAGCAGGGCTAACAGGCTAGCATGCTAACCGAATTCCAGCTCGCGCAAAAGGAAATGAAAAATAATAACAATAATAAGTAAACAAAACAATTCGTATGAATGATAACATGAAGAAAGGACATTTTAAGACGACAGAAGTGTGACCAAGTTTTGTTTTTTTTTACCTATCGATCCTCTGTGTTTCGGGGGAACGGAGGTGATTAGTAGGAGTAGTGATCCCGTATAAACACTTTGTTTTTGGCGTCAATTGTTTACTTTACATTAAAAATAATATCTTCCCGCTCCTGTTTAAATGCTTTACTGGAAAGCAGACAGATGGAGAAAAAAATATGGCTTAAAAACGCCAATCTTTAAACCATCTAGTGAAATAATCCCATCAATGGATGCGTAAAAAAAGAAAGCTGCTGTTGTTAAAATGAACACATTTCCTAAAAGGTCGGTAGAAATCCCAGGCGTTTAAAGTCGTGCTTTCCGGCTTATCCGTCCTTTCTGATGGATTTGTTGTTTATTTAAATTTTATTTAGGGCAATTAAATCGGTTCACCCTATTGTCAATATTCCTGGGCTGAGTCCATGGCACACATAACACAGAGAGAGAGAGAGAGAAAGAGAGAAGCGTGCTGGTTGGTGGGACAAACCCACACTAAACGCCGATTGGTCGGTTTAAAGATTCTCGGCAATACGATTGGACAGCGTGGGTACCAATCACGGGAAAAGAACGCAGAACAAAATAGGTTGTCGTGTACAGGACGAGGAGGGGTGGAAAAAAAACAGCTCGTTTGCTGTCAACCGGCGACGAGGAAGGAGGGAGGGAGGGAGGGAGGGTTGGGGGGTGGAAGAAAAAAAAATCAAATATGGAATGAAGTTAGACTTGAAATGAGGCCAAACCCAGAGTGGTACGATTCATTGTAGTAATGCGGCGCGATTCGGTTCAGAAAGAAAACGGCGCAGATTTCCAGAAGAAAGCGTTTAAAAAGAGACACTCACTTCAACTGAAATAAAGTACAGCATGTTTTCTTTTCTTATTTGCCCGCTTCACCTTGATTGAATCAATTATGTCGAATCGGATCTTTAAATCGCTTCTTCCAAGCGTGCGAGTTATGAAGAGTCGACTCGCGTATACGACTCCTGTTGTTTTTATTTATTCATTTTGGTTTTGTAATCTGTCAGCAAACTCCATTCCCGAAATCGATGTTCATTATGTACCAGATAATGACTAACATTTTTCACATCGTTTACCAGGACACACACACGCACACACGCGCACATACACACACACACACACACACACACACACACACACACACACACACTTGGTGACCAATGACCAGAGTTCTCTAACGAAGGAGAAATAAATTTAAAGGGACTTATAAAACATCTTTATAAAACAAAGCGAACGAAGCTTTAAATAGTAAATGCTTGAATAAATGTAATTATTGAGTGAGTTTTTCAGAGCTGGCATAAACATATGAGTTTTAGACAATACACATGAAAGATAATGAATCAAAGCATTTCATCATAAAGTTTTATTGAAATATAATCCATGTTCTAAATTTTAAAAGTCTAATCTTCCACAGAAAGGATGAAAATTAAAATGTATGCTTCTTCTCTCTTTTCAACGCCTGGTTCCTTTGTGATTTTGCTTTAAGTTGCACAGACGAAATGCTTTTAAAGTTGTCTTTCTTCCCCACGCTGATCTCCTCCGCTCCCGTCTTCCACTGCAGCAGCTGGCCATCCTCTCCGCCCGTCAGCAAAGCGTTGCCCACCGCGTCCCACTGAAAACACCTCACCGTGGACGAATGGCCGCCGTTCAGTGACTTCATCAGCTTCAGTTCAGTGCTGCTGCAGTCCAGCAAGTGGAGCTCTCCGCTGTGGGTTCCGCCCAAGATGACCAAACGAGCTGCTTCCTCCAGCCACATTCCGCCCACAAAATAGTCCAGGGAGGTTCCCTCGGGTAAGGAGACAAGGGTTCGAGCGTCGGCCGAACTGAAGAGGGTGAACGAGTCGTCGCTGTCCAGCCGGGACAAATCCCACAGCTGGAGGCCTTCGTCGTGAGTCAGACACAGCAGCTGGTCCTGATTTTTACCTAAAATCAGATTATTTTGGTGATTTTTTTTTCTCACCTGTGAACACATTGCTAAAAAAACTCTGTCCAATCTCATGAAAAGAAAGACAACTGACATGTGCTCAAATACCATTTGAGTTCAGTAATAAATCTGATAGCAGACATTGTGGGTGTGGTTTAATATGCTAATGAATATGTTTGAGGAACACACCTGTCTTCAAGAGCCCCCGCATGCTCAGAGCTCAAGCCGAACTTAACTCGACTGTATAGCTTGAGACACTCGGGACTGAGGCCACGTGGTTCATTCTGACACGCAAACAATAACCACTAATGAAAAGCCTAGAGAGGGCAGCAAGGCACAGGACTATTCTAGGCCACATACCTGACCAACAGAGGGCACTGGCGGAGGAGTCGCAGTTGCACGTGGTGACAAGAGCGTCGTCTTCTTTACCCAAACTCAAATCGAACACGTTCACCAGGCCGTCTGTTGAACCCGACGCCAGCCTGTCAGCCTGCTTTGGGTGGAAGCGCACGGCTGTTATGTCGTCACTGTGCGACTCGGAGTATACGCCCAGCAGCCCGTCCTTTTTCGCTCCGCTTCCCATCATCCGCGAATCCCAGAAAACCAGAAAGCTGTCTTCACCCAGCTGCTCGGTGCCGGCACACACAACCGTGTCGTTACAGCTCACGTCGAAGGAACAATACGCATGATCTGGATCGCTCCTGAACACTCGAACCGCAAAGGAACCGGGCTGACGCACGTCCCAGCTTCGTACCGTACCGTCCGAAGAGCCCGTAAAGAGCAGATTGGGCAAAGACGGAGAAAACCGAACCCCAAAAACGGCCCCGGTGTGGCCCTGATATTCTCCCAGAATTCTTAGGGTCTCTTTAGCGTGCAGGCGAACAGCATGATTGGAGCACGACACGGCGATAAGGTCTATAGGAGAAAGGCTTAAGTCCAGTATGTACGAAGGATCGTCTGGCTGCAAGCGTCTGGAGATTGACAGCTCCTCGAAGGTGTCTTCAAGAGAATCCATGAGAGTGGAATATAAGTATTGGGACTCTATGATGGAAAAAAAATGCTTCCAAGGTTAATCGACATTCCCCCCAGACAAGCAAAGTGATAAACACAGTCACACGGTTATAGGAAATATAAGCACTCTCGACCAATCAGATTAGTGTATCAGAACTCAGCGTGTGCAATAAACACTTTTTTGGGACTAAAGTAATTACATACTGTGTATAAGGAACAAAAAGCTGGGTCTGAGCTTAGAGAAACCTTTAGAGTTTTATTGTAGCTAAACACGTAACAAGACATTTTCAGATTGTTGGATAAGTGACAGAAAAACAACAGAAAAATTATAATCTCATTGTTTTTGTCCACACGTGACCTGAAACAGTTTTAAGCCCCGCCCACATCACACCATACACAAGCACATACGTGTTATAGATAAATAGACATAGATAGATAGATAGATAGATAGATAGATAGATAGATAGATAGATAGATAGATAGATAGATAGAGACAGACAGACAGACAGACAGACAGACAGACAGAAATATAAACAAATAGATAGAAATATAGATAGATAATAGATAGGTAGATAGACAGAGAGATAATAGAGAGAAACAGATAGATAAAAAGAAAGATAGATAAATAGACATTATAAATGATAAGTTATATAAATAAACACACCAGTCAGCTACATGCCTTAATTTATAGCTAATATAAACACTAACCAACACAAACAACGACGAAACCCACCTCTATAACGCCGACTGTCCAAGACTCGGTAATAACGCTCTAATCACTACACGTAGCTACAGTAATAACGCACTAATCACTACACGTAGCTACAGTAATAACGCACTAATCACTACACATAGCTACAGTAATAACGCACTAATCACTACATCGCTTCTAAATTCGTGCTTCTGTGTTTCCGACATTCACACACACACTATAGCACTTTGGCATTCTTCCATTTCTGCTTCGTGTGCAACACTATTAACTGCTCGACGTGAAACACGAGAGTCCGCCTCGCAGAAATGGTTCCGTGCAGAGGCGATTTTCAATAGCTTTATTTTTATTTTTTTAGAGAAAAGTAGTTTGTACATAATGTGAGAAAGAACATCATGTTTAAAACGTGGTAATGTGTTCATTTATAGCTAATGAACTGCCTGGTCTTACACAAATTCAGTCAGTAACAGAGTGTGTCACTGACAAGAGCACTAATTACTGTACTGTACAGTGTGTGTGAATGTAGTGTGTGTGTGTGTGTGTGTGTGTGTGTGTGTGTGTGTGTGTGTGTGTGTGTGTGTGTGTGTGTGTGTTTCTTTTACGAATACATGTAAGGTCGAGCTTTTACATTAAAGTCAGAAGCTTCATGAAGCAGAAGAGTTGATGAAGCTAAAATGCAAACTACTTGTCGTTCTCCTTCTTGCACAAGTCTTGTGGTCTCTCTTTACTGAAGGTAGCATCGGGTAACCAGTTTGAACAACATTACTTTTAACTCTAAAGATATTTTTTAGTGAATAACAATAAAGTGCTCATAAGTACAAAACACCCCAAAATGAGAATAGTCACTCGCAGCATGTTCCCTCCTTTAAAGATCGAATTTGTGGGGATTTACATTTTGATTTGGTTTTTAAATGTGAACAACGGAAAAAAGACACAAAATGTTTTTTTTTTGTTTGTTTGGTTTTTTTTTTTAGATATATAAGATTCATTTATTTACTCTTTTGATTTTACAAAATTCAGTAATTTCACATTTTTGAAGTGTAGATATTAAGGGATGTCAATATATACATTCCAAGTAATGAAGCTAATCTTTCTCTACTGACTTTGTTACCAAACACCCTGTTAATCTATGCATTTATATTAAAAGAAACTCTGTAGGTTTTGAACCCATGACTTTAAAACGTTTCAGCTTTCTTGAAGACACCTCCGTCAGTCCTCACTCTCCAGCTCAGTCTAACATTTTGATTCATTCCATTCGCTTGCATTTTCTGTTTAATCTGTGAAAAAAAGACACAAAGCAATCAGATCTGCTGACTTAAACGGTAAAAAGATTTGCATCAGCGTCCCCTTCGTGAACAGCGGCGTAAACACACCAGCATGGAGCTAATTAAAGGTGGGGTCTCCGATATTTGAGAAAAGCTTCAGAAAACTGAGTCGGGACGACAAGCTAAACAAAAATCAAAACAAACGCGTAGCCAATGAGCAGAAAGGGGCGTGTCTTGTCGATATGCGGCGGAGGGAGCGTTCGGTGCGCGTGTGTGACGTTAGCAGAAAGCGATTTTAACATTGACATGGAGGATAAAAATGAAGAAAGGCTTACGATAAGGCAAGAAGTAGGACGTGTTAATATAGGATCAGCTTTCCAGCACTGGAGAGAACTGAAGGAGCAGGAAGTCGGCCACATATTCACAGGTTGGAGTTTCCCGAGTCAATAACTCCTGAGCTAAACGCTGTTACTACACAAATAACACCTCTTTTCTATCGTAGTAATGTAGAGAGGCAGCTACACCCGCGTTTTGTGTAGTAACAGCGTTTAGCTCAGCAGTTATCGACTCGGGGAAACTCCAATCTGTGAATATGCGCACATGCGCACTGAACACTATCTCCGCTTATATTGACATTGGCTACACGTTTGGTTTGGATTTTAGTTTTGTTTGGTGGCCCAATGCAGTTTTCAGAAGCATTTCTCAAATATCGGTGACCCCACCTTTAATATGTCGTGTTACAGATAAAGTCTTTCTCCTCTGTCCTGATGAAGATGAAAAAACCTATAGAAAAGTTGCAGTTGTACCGCTGACAGTTACAAAATGCTGACACTGGAGACTCCTTCCTTAAATATTAAATAAACCACAAATGTATAACGTGATTAATGCTCTCACAATGTTATTGTACAGTATGAGTGTAAGCTTTTATTATCGTACTTGATTCATGATCGCATCTCGCACTGACGCGTCGTTCAGGTCGGTCGATCCGCTGAAAACCAATCTGATCTGCATGATCTGTTGTTTAGTCATCCTGTCCACATCTGTAGAGGGAAGAAAACAAAGAGAGAGCCTGTGAGAGTCTGTGCCTCTGTTCACGCTGTGCTCTCATCTAAATGGTTGCTGAGTCTCACCTCCATAGCAGACGAAAGAGTGCGGTGTGGTGCATATGTCGGTCGTCCATCTTCCAAAGGTTCCTGTCTCCACAGCAGAACAGGTGGCAGTTCCGACACTCGGTGGTCCCGACGCCCAGTTTCTAAAACAACCGCTCCACTGATCAGACCACTGCCAGCTGTTGAGAAACAAGCCAATCCAGACAGAAACCCATCTACCGACAACACCGTTCACCTGGTTCTGTTCCCACGGAGAGCGGATGCGGGCCAAGTCAGTGTAGGTGCTTCGACAGTAACTTTGAGCGTCTTGCCATGTTTTGTAAATATTGACCATGACGTAACCCTCACCTTCTGTAATATAATTAGAACAGGAAAGGACAGTAGCAGAGTTAACAGAGGCTTCAGGTGAAGTAGCAGTTCGATAAAACTCATTCTTAAAAGTTTGCTAAAAAGACGTTGTTTCTAGAATTTCTACATAATTAGTTTATTATATATGATATAAGTTCCTATTAGTTGGTATTGATTTTATTATAAAATATGATGTGTTGGATGATAATAATAATAATAATAATAATAATAATAATAATAATAATAATAATAATAATAATAATAATAATAATAATATATAATGCATTTTGGAAGCATTTCGTGAATGAGTTTGGAAATCAATCTACATTATTGTAACATAATAATAATTGTTCTATATTATTTATCAATTTACTTTCCATGAATTTACCATGCATGACATTTCAGTCTTTTTTAAAATGTATGTATGTATTTATTAGTTAGTTAGTTAGTTAGTTAGTTTATTTATTTGTTTATTTATTTAACTATTTATCTGTTTGTTTGTTTGTTTGTATGTTTAATGAGTGGCCTACATGTTACTTGTTTATAATTTGTTAATTCCTGAAGCTTAATTACCACAATCCCAGTGAGTCCAGCTTGAGGGCGGAGCTACAGCCACACTCGGATTTTCATAGATCGAAGCAAGTCGCTTCTCATCAGGACATCGTTTAAGGTGCAGTTCTAGAAATGACCTTTGCAACAATTCTAACTCGATTCTACACCTAGACTGCAATGTAAAATAAAGCTAAAGAAATAAACCAACGATATCAAAAATATTTTGTATAAACAGAATTTAGGAGCA
>NC_062521.1:1661577-1666577 GCF_022655615.1 Tachysurus fulvidraco
TTTATTGTCCTGATTATTAAATGTTTTCGTTATCACGACATAAATAGGTTGTTTTGTCGTGATATCGGATTACTTAATTTACTTAATTTCCTCATGATCTCTGCATCTACCCCATTGTTAATATGTAATGATTGTTAAAACGTTAAGACTTTATTCTCATAAATACTGTCAATAGTTTAACTGTCACTGTGCTCTCAGGGGGCACGGTGGCTTAGTGGCTTAGTGGGTAGCACATCTGCCGCACACCTCTAGGGTCGGTGTTCGATTCCCGCCTCTGTCTTGTGTATGTGTGTGGAGTTTGCTTGTTCTCCCTGTGCCTCGGAGGTTTCCTCCGGTACTCCGGTATCCTCCCTACATGCGTGGTAGTTCGGATGAGTGGTAGAAAATATATGAAAAAAGAAGCTAATGCCTTTAGTTCACTGAATAAAAGTAATAACCATGTTTTTAATTAACTATTAGCATATATTCGTTTAGTTTATGTTAAAGAACAGAAGGTTCGCAAACCAATCGGTTCGTCGAGTCGAATTTTTGCGTAAGTGAAGAATCGTTTTGTAGTCGGATACAAATAATGGTTACAAATCATGAGATTTTCTTCCCCTTAAAATGAGAAGGCTTTTTTAAGTCCACGTTTAAAGCCAGAAAAAAAAATCAAACAAATTTTAATCCTAAATTACTTACAGTTTCTCCTCTGTAACTTACTCACCACTGGGTGGCGCTCGTACTCCATCACCGTGACAAGCAAAGTCAGCTAATGGGCAAATAAATAAACAAATAAATAAATAAAACGGTCCGGTCTTTGGATATGGAAAATAATTTCAATGTTCTCTTGTGCAGAATCCTGTGTGTTGTGTTTTTCTTCCCTCTATACCTTCTTAAGGAGAGACACTACAGGTGAAGATGGATATTATTGTCATAAAATACTACTACTACTACTACTACTACTACTACTACTACTACTACTACTAATAATAATAATAAATCACAGTTAAAGAAAACGTGTCTTCATCTTAAATAAATATGTGAAAAATTTGCATACTTAGTAAAAAAAATTAACAGAAGACGATGCTGGAATTAAAATGTTTATTTCACTGTAAAGACGAAAACCTTTACAGAAATTTAGAAAACGTGAAGAAAATGTGTTTTTTTTATTATTCCGTTAATCAGCATTAAATCTAACAAAACTTCAACAATTAATAAATATTTTTGAGAAATTCCTCTGTAATAAAAGGTCTGCTTATGTACAGGAATAAACACGTGAGATGTCAGAAGCCGGACATCTAGAAAACATTTGTTTTCTCTCTAGTGAATAAAGTTTATAAAAAAGAAATGAACCCGTACGTCCTAACGACGCTCGACAACGACGCTCGACGACGTCTTCAAAGTAGGCGTAAAACAGTGAAATAAACATTGTTTGTTGACTTTTGACATCATATAATAGTCTAGTAAAAGATCTAATAATAAAAAACAAACAAACAAAAAAAACACCTCAACCTTCACCAGATCAACGTTAAGAATTAAAGCAGTAACGACTGCGCCGGATGACCCCGAATAAATAGAATCACTAGAACAAGTGCAATTCGTTTCATTATATAATATAAAATATTAACGCTGCGTTATTTATTACAGCACAGATTCAGAATGAACGACAAAAGGCAGCTGGTTTGTTATGGCATTGTTTTTTTTTCTTTTGCAATCGCAAAAAAACAGTCGATAACATTTTTTTTGCGCGTGTGTTAATTAGGCAAACATTCTGATCTAGACAAAGACAAACAATTTGTCCGAAAAAAACAAAAACGAACAAACAAACAAAAAAAAACATAAAACATGAAAACATTCAGGAAGCTCTTTCAACACTGCGAGACTCATCATTAGGTTAAATCCGAAACAGTGTGGGGTTTATCCTACACATGCTATGCTTATAAAATAAAATAAAATTGAAAAAAAAATTATTAAATTAAAAAAAATAAAAATAATAAAATTAAATTAAATAAAAAAAAATTAAAATAATAAAATAAAATACAGATTAAATTAAATAAGCGTATCGCATCTGTCTCTGCTCTGGCTTTCACACACAAACACATCTGCAAGGAGAGAAAGCAGAAAGGACAGAAGGGTCAATCATAAAACACCCCCCACCCCAAACCCACCCCCTTCGGTCTTCAGGATCTCTTAATAAATGTACACGTCTGGATCCTGTTTACAGTAGATATTTCTCTCTCTTGTACATACAGTGCACTCGTGATGTGGTATAAACGCCTTTGTGTTTGAACATGCACATGTCCTGAGGGCTCCACCTGGTTTAAATCACCAGACAGACAGTGGATCGTTGCTATTGCTTGGCGTGTAGCTCGAGACGTGAGCGATAACTTTATCCGGTACGCAAACGTTCAGAAATACTTTACAGCACAGTGGGTGGACTGCGTTAAAGCCTCATTTCCTGCCTAAACACTCCATGAAGAAGAACGGTCTGTGATCTGAGAAGCTTCTTATCCAGATTACAATCCCAAAACTGGTGTATGTATGGATCGTCTCCCACCAGAGAGAAGAGCGCCCTCTACCTTCTTCCTCGTCCGTTCACATTCGGTGGAAGACTAACGCCTTTCTTGCAACCCGTTGTGAGAGCACGGCGTCGTGTTATAGCCGAGGCGTCTCTCGTCCTCTGCGTCTTTTTGTTGCTCCACCTGCGATTTCACACACAATCCCCGCATCAGGAAGCATGCTGAGGGCTTTGAGCCGTTAAAGGAAGAATTTCAGCAGCACACACGAGCACGCAGGGTTTGGGGGAGATTTAGCGAAGTGTCTTTTAATTACACCGTCGTTAAAAGTTCTGAGCGGCGTCATAATGACGACACGACGATCTGTAGAAACCACAACATCATCACATCACATTCCCCCCCTCATCAGGTTTAATCTCTCTGGGCACGTCCCATTTTAACATCAGAAGCTCTCAGAATCGAACGAAAGATGACGTCGGAATGTTCAGGGGGGCAATTAGTTTTTACACCAAACATTAAAAGTTTTCCAATAACAACATCGTGTATTTGTCCTGCGTGTGCATAAAGAAAGGTGTTAAAGCGGCTGCACGAAGGACGAAGGTTTTGTGAGTTTTAATTCTCATTCACACCTGAAATGTTATTTTTTCTTTACATAATTGGTCACAAACATTCAGCTCTAGTGCTTTACTCACAGATCCTGATTACGGCACTAAAGGCTGGTCGAGCTTAAAGCTGTACTGACCTTCACCCTTATTGACCAGGGACCAGTTATAGTTCTACACATAACACTTATTGCTAAGTCCAACTTCTCTGCCTAACTTTATAGTGCACGCACACACACACACACACACACACACACACACACACACACACACACACACACACACACACACACACACACACACACACTCTCTCTCTCTCTCTCTCTCTCTCTCACACACACACACACTCTCACACACTCTCTCACACTCTCACACACACTCACACACACTCACACACACTCACACACACACACACACACACACACACACACACACACACACACACACACACACACACACACACACACAAACAACCCCGCGTTCACATTACCAACAATGACAACGTTCCTGTTCTACACGTGACTTACACCTGAGTGAGACTCAGAAGAACCAGCGCAGCGGCGGCTTTGATCCGTGCTTCAAACTCGTTGTCTTCTGATCTAAATAGTCCACTGAGGCACATCTGGTGCTCAAAACTGAAAATAAAAGCATTTTACTGCACTAAAACACACCGGCTTTAAACAACGGTAACACCCTCCATAAGGCATTCACTAAATTCCAGGGGTTTCGTTACCACGACGTAAAGTGGGCGAGTTTCCGGAGGTCTTGGGAAAAAGCCCTCTTTAAAAAAAAAACACAGCATACTACGAAGGACAAAACAGTCATACAGATGATCCAATAGGCCACGCCTACCCGATGACGCAATATCTGTTACGCTGTTCTGAAATCCCTGGGAATAAGTGTCTGCCACGCTCATAATTATACGTTGCAAAACATTTCGGAGCCATTTCGGCTTTAACAGGCCACGCCCACAAACGACACCAGCGTGCTAGATACATCGTATCTCTTACTAATGTGAAAGCAGGATGGAGAAAAGGCGCGCGCGCGCGCGCGCACACACACACACACACACACACACACACACACACACACACACACACACACACACACACACACACACACACACTTGACAACGGCGTAATGTCCACGGACACAAGCACAAGTAAAAGCAGTGCATTCTGGGAAACAGTGCATTTCTTTTAAACGGTACCACAAACGCTAAGTTCTGAGACACACAGACGTCTCTGAGCTCACACAGTAGATGTAGATTTTTTTTTAATCGAGTGTCTCCTCTTTTAGACCACAATCATTTAAAGACAAAAAACATTTAAACTGACGAACACAGTGAGAAAGGCGGGTTGTGGGGAAACGGCGGCGGCGGCGGGGTTAGGACTGATTGTCTAAATGCGGCAGCGTCACGAGCGCGTGGGAGGAAACGTGCTGCTCGTTGTTCACGTTTGTAACGGCCACGGCACTGAAACCGCAGCGCTGTAGATCTCGCCGTACGCTCGCAAAGCAAACGTGTTCCTGCTTTTAGGAGGAATTAGAAAGCAGAACTAAATCAGGGAAACGTTCTTTCCCCCGATTTTATTTCGCTTTTAGACGGCCGAGCACGTGCGGCGTGCGTGTGTGTGTGTGTGCGCGCAGAGATCAAGCCGAGAGAGCGGATAATTCTCTTATAACTCGACTACATTCGGAACGGACGGAGAACCACACCGTCCAGATCCTAAAGTCGTCCCGGTTCTCTTCTCTCCTCACGAAGTTCAGTCACTTGTAGAAATATTTCAGTCGAACCAAAAAAAAAAAAAAAAAAAAAAATGAATAAACAATAAAAAATGCCTCGATCCCAAATGGAATGTTCTGGAAAAACGATTCAAGTGTCCAAGTTGTTGCTGAGAAAGTT
>NC_062521.1:1671577-1686577 GCF_022655615.1 Tachysurus fulvidraco
TTTACATTCACAAACCACCTGTGAACTCTCTTTCTGTCTGCATGTGTGTGTGTTTGCACGCACATCTTTGTTTCCAACATACAAAGCCCTTCGTCTCGACGTGTCTGTATTTGCTAACACGGTTAATCTGTATAAAAGAGAGGTTTAATATGAGGCTGTAACCTTGACAGAACGGTTCTGCTCGATGTAACCTTGATCGCATGGACAAAAAAAAAAAAAAAAAAAGAATAAAAGCTTATCTTGTGAGAGATAACATCAAACCTTAACCAACTTTCGCTGGCAGTGAGACAAACTAAAGACAAAAAAAAAAAACAGAAAGCATTAAGATGGAGATGACGAAGCCTCCCTGTGTGCTGGAGGAAGTGAGCAGCGAGTGTGATGAGCGACGCATATCCCCGAGTTCGTGAGGGCGGAGCTTTGCGTCAATTTGATCTGTCAATCATGTCACATCACGACTGGCTTTTCCTCCGACTTCTTTGACTCTACTGCATCACAAAGAACTGGTTTTATACTGGAACCAGAACTGGTGTTATTATAGGTGGTTGCTAAGGTGTTGCTAGTCAGTTGGATGCTGTTGGATCATTTCTATGACACTACAAGTTGTTGCTAGGTGGTTGCTATGTGTGTTTAGTGTAAGTGTGTGTGAGCGTGTGTAAATTGTGTGTACAGTGTGTAAGCGTGTAAAGTGTGAGTAGTGCGTGTTAAGTGTGTGCATGAAGTGTGTGTGTAAAGTGTGTGTATGAAGTGTGTGTGTGTGTGTAAAGTGTGTGTATGAAGTGTGTGTGTGTGTGTGTGTGTGTATAAAGTGTGTGTACAATGTGTGTAAAGTGAACCCATCTTGTCCTGCCCATGGCAGTGTTACACCCAGTGAGGATGTTCACACCTGCACCAGACTTGGGACCCTGGGCACTAGTCACTATTCTCACCTCCCAGCGGCCGCAGGTGAGCAGGAAGAGTCCCAGCGGCACGGCGGTACCGGACATGGCGTGTGTGGACGGCATGCTGTACTCGGAGTCGTAAAACACCTCCAGCTTGACCACAGGAGGGGAGGCGGGCCGCTTCCACCGCACCAGGTCCTTGGTGCACTGCCCCAGGTACATGACCCAGACCCAGATCGCAATCAGGCGGCGCGCGACGTACGGGTCTACGTTCCAGGTGAGAAACGGGAAAAAGCTGATGTAGAACAGCTCGTTGCCCAGTTCGGTGCCCAGCGTGAACGCGTAGTACAGGAACCGGTTGGAGATCACGAACTGGTGACCCACCTCTCCCGTCAGCGAGTTCTTACGCAGCGGCCCTCGAGCCATTCCGTCCGTCCCGGAACCGCTAGACGGACGCGCGCGAGCGCTTTCTCCGGTGTCCCCGTTCGCCGTCCCGTTTACCGCGCCGTTGACGTCCTGGTGTTTCCCTTTCCCTCCTCGGGACGGTCTGTCTCGCTGTTCTGCATCCACCTGGCCCCCGGTGAAGGAGCCCCGGACACCGCACAGCTCCTGGAACCGGGCGACGTGCTGCGGGTCGTGCAGCGATGTCAACAGCCGCGTTAATCCCATGTTAGCTTCGTAGCTAACAGCGTCGCCGCGTCAGGTGAAACAGGGCGCTTGTCTCGTGCTAGCGGATTCGTAGCTGTGTGTTTAGCTAAGCTACATTAGCGGACTCCATGACGGAAATATAAGCTTTTACTCACGGATAATAAAAAAACGTTCCAGCGTTAAAAAAATAAAATAAGGTAGAGAGCAGGACGCCTGAGGACGGCTCGCGCGGCGCACAACACCGTTATCTCACAAGTTGCGTCTCCGGTTACTGACGGATCAGTCACGGAAAGCAAGTAGTCCAAACAGGCACGAGCACGTACACTTATCTGTAACGCGCACGTAACGTTGACGCACCGCGACCGCGCATTTAAAACGGAACGCGCGCACACAGGATAAAAATACACAAAACAAAAATGTAAAGTTTCCTTTTTCTTTATTTGTTTGTTTGAAATACCTGAAAAATAGACTGATTTTTTTTATGCTACTTTACTCTTTTGGCAAAATGTGGTTAACGTTTTTTGTTGAATATGACAGTTTAAAATAAATAATAAATAAAAATATTTTGACAATCAGTTCTACACATTTAGATACCTAAACAAAACAACTCTAGTATCACATTACACATGTACATTTATACAAAAAATATTTCAAATGAAATAATATTTCAACTATAACAGTATATATATTTATAATAGTATAATAGTATATATAATTATATATATGATATAATAATATATTAGCATCGCATCTCATTATATATATATATATATATATATATATATATATATATATATATATATTCACAAACACAGCAAAATATTAACCAAATTGTTGTTGTTGTTTTCTAACCTAACACTGCGAGCTTCAGACTAGAGAGTTTTGTAATTAGTCTGCAGTTGTGATGGAAACTTGAAACAGAAGTGAATGAATAAATCTCAGTGTTTAAGGATGATTTTGATATGTAAATATGTTAAGGCTGATTAAATAATGTCTGTAGCAAGAGTGCAATTAAGCTGCAAGTAGAAAAATAGACGTGTTAAGAAGATCTAGAACTTTCCAAGCGCAAATAATTTCCTTTAAACGAATGTTCGAATGTTCGAAATCGACAATCTGGAGAGAACTTCAAAGCACAGAACGTTAAAAACGACGTTTATAAAAGTTGCATGAAACAATCACACTGATGAACACTAGAGGGCGGTAGAGCGCCAAATTTCCCCAATCAAGCACATATCATACAGTCCTTACATAGTAATAATATATTATATTAAATGCTGTACTTGGAAACCGTGGCTCATATAGCAGAACAATATTCAGGCAACAAACTTTACACCTTACATTTACTTAAAGAGATACAAAGTGCATGGCTTTTTTTAATCCCTGAAAAATGCTTAGCAAGAAAAAAAAAAGAACACGTAAAGTTTATTTAGAGAGGCAGTTAGGCTCGAGTTGTTCTTTTTAAGTGTAAAAAAGAAAACCCTGATGTTCACTGATGCTGATGGAGTACATCTTATACTGCAACAACCCCAGTTTCTGAGTGTTTAATGCTGACACACAGGCTAACACACACACACACACACACACACACACACACACACACACACACACACACACACACACACACACACACACACACACACACACACACACACACACACACACACACAGAGAGAGAGAGAGAGAGACAGAGAGACAGAGAGACAGAGAGAGTGAGAGAGAGGTGGGGGGGTTTAATTGCCAGCACTTTCATACAGTGTGATATTAATAATTGTTATTAAGTGGATAGAGAAAGATGGAATGTCCATGTTCAGGTGTCACCATGACTTTTAGTCTCTTCCTGTCCAAGTAAAAAAGCCTCTCTCCTTCTTCTTCCTTCTCTCCATTCCTCTGTCTGTCCCGGTCCTTCTGCCCATCGTCCAGGTGGATTTTGCGCAGCAGGTTGTTGATGAGAACAGCGCGGTGCAGGAAGGCCTCAGGGTCATCCAGGTAACGCAGCTTCTGCAGCGACAGGCGCAAAATGCAGCTGCGCTCCTCACGTAAGATCAAGTGCTGCTCAGACACACACAGAGAGAGAGAGAAGGGAACACAAGGTGAGAGAGAGAGAGAGAGAGAGAGAGAGAGAGAGAGAGAGAGAGAGAGAGAGAGAGAGAGAGAGAGAGAGAGAGAGAGAGAGAGAGAGAGAGAGAGAGAGAGAGAGAGGAACACAAGGAGAGAAAGAGAGAGAGAGAGAGAGAGGAACACAAGGAGAGAAAGAAAGAGAGAGAGAGAGAGAGAGAGAGAGAGAGAGAGAGAGAGAGAGAGAGAGAGAAAGAGAGAGAGAGAGAGATCACAAGGTGAGAGAGAGAGAACAAAAAGGAGAAAAAGACAGAGGAGGAAAGCTGGAGATAAAACAAATAAAGGTGAGAGACAGGTAAAAAAAAGAGATCAATGACAGCAAAGAGCGAGGTCAAGGAAGAAGATGAGGAAGAGAAGTGAAAGAAAAAAGTAAGAAGGAAGAACTCAAGTAATAATACATGATCATGTGTGAATAAGTGAAGTGCAGCAGAAAAATAAACCTGAGATAAAGAAGCTCCCTACATGCAAATGTCCGTGCAATTAGACAGAGAAACAAACGATGCTCTTACTTTTTGTAAATATCCATGTCGGCGTCCTTGGACATCCTCCTCTTCCGCATACTTCCTCTTAAAGTAGGCGACTTTCGACGTCGTTGATCGATAAGTGCACACTCACTGTGAAGATCCTGACCACTGATAATCAAAATAAGATGTAAGATATAAGACGGATGTATACATCATTCATGTGCAAGGAGACACAGACATGTGGCTAACACCCAACACCTCACGGATTGCGGAACACTCATTATGTTATGTTTGGTAACAGCGTCACTAATGAGGTGTGTGTGAGTCTGAATGCGTCGCCACCAGAGGGTTGCGTAACAAATACGGAGCACACACACCTTTCTAGCGACGGCCGGGTTCACCTGAGCATCTCTCCTGTATCTAACACACACACGCCTTTCGAGTGCAGAGAGGAAAACAAGACAGACAGACAGAGAGAGAGAGAGAAAGATGTTTGTTTGGTCACTGGATTTAATGTAATGCAATTTAATTTAATGCCTTAATGCAAATGTAATCTGCTGTACCAACATCACTAACAGTTACCAGGTCATCTCCTACATCTCAGACCCTGCATGTTAACACCTGAAACCAGCCCCAGGAATATTAGTGATATATGACAAAATAATCACAGTAACATTTAACATTATTCATAGGTCACCTGACATTTCCTACTAATGTAAAATAAATAATATAAAAAAAAATTACAGTCTTTGAATTTTTATTCTTAGATTCGATTTATTTTCTTTATTTATTGTTCGCTCTTAAAATAAGATCTTGGCCTCCGTAGACAATTTTTAAACAAGCTGGAGAAAGAAAACAGAACCGTGTCCTGTAGACTCAATCCCAATTTACCATAAAAACATAACCCTGGCAACCCTGTGTGATCGTTCACAAGACTGAGGTTTGCACAAAGCCAGACTAACCACAGCTAAAGGCAAAAGTAAGTCTTGTATATTTCACGTCCTTTCCCCTTCAATGAAATGACTTCTACATCAAGCACAATGGGATATTTTTGCTAGCTAACTCGTAATGGACACATATGTTCAGCTTCGTGTTTTTAAATCATCATGTCCACCTTAAAACACATCACTTGGCTCATAAAATTATTATTATTATTTTTTAATTGTAAGCTTTTTGTCTATCCTATTTTTAATGTTATATTTTATCTATCTATCTATCTATCTATCTATCTATCTATCTATCTATCTATCTATCTATCTATCTATCTATCTATCTATCTATCTATCTATCTATCTATTTATTTATTTGTTTGTTTGTTTGTTTGTTTGTTTGTTTATTATTATTATTATTACTACTACTACTATTAATACTACTACTACTCCTACTACTACTACTATTATTATTATTATTATTATTATTATTATTATTATTATTATTATTATTATTATTATTATTATTATATTTCACATGCAGTTTTAAATGATCATTTAGACCACGCCTCTTACCAAAAGTTGCTAACAGAAGAATAGAAGAAGAATCAAACACGCCTTGGTTTGTGGATTATATCTACAAGAGAAAGATGACACGTCATGGTGTGATCTTGCGAATTAGCAACGAACAAAGGAAAGAAACACATAGATCACATCCGTTAGCCAGGAACTCCATCAACATCTGGAGGGAGGATGAATAAACGGTTTATAACGGCTTTGTGTGACGCAGAAAAACAGTTCGTTTTAAACGAAACGTCAAATTCTAATAGGTTCAGCAGCATTTATGTGACATCAGATCACAGAGAGACTGTATTTACTGTATACTGGGTATAAAAACAGCTGGAACTTAAAAGTGAAACGTTTATTTTAGATATTAGAGTGCAGTGTATACTGAACAGTAGGCAACATTATGTGTGGTGTCTAGAGACTCATAAAAAAAGAAAGATAATAGTTTTATTCTAGTCTCGGTGTAGATCAAGTTTTACTGAGAAAGAGAATGACATGCAATCGTTCTGACTGTATGACGAATATGGATCTAATAATGATTGTACATTGAATAATAATAATGCATAACAATAATGAATAACAATAATAATAATAATAATAATAATAATAATAATAATAATACAAACAATACTACTACTACTACTACTACTACTACTACTACTACTACTACTACTACTACTAATAATAATAATAATAATAATAACAGATCTATGTCTAGGTTAGTATAAATAACTGATAGATAAATGAGACATTTGTATTAAAAGTGGACTCCATGTTGTGACACACAGTGATGTTTCTGTGTGAACTTTGAATGCGGTAAAACTGAATTACACACGTGATCGCATGCAGTCTGAGACCGAGCTCTTATATGTCCTTCTTACATGGAAGGATTAAATATAGTAAGATGAAAAGACACCGAAGATCAAACCAAAGTCAGGCTTACCATCGTTTATAAAGCTGCTGGAGGAAAAGCCACACATCAGCAGGTCTTTGCTCTCTCTCTCACACTCCTCCGGCTCAGTGGGGCTTTATTATAATAATTTCCCGGATGTAGACGCGTTAATATCCCGTTCCAGTGTCTGTCTCTATCTGCGCCCACCGCGCGCGCGCGCATATGTGTGTGTGAGTGATGAAGCCTTTTAAACAACACTATAAAAAATATCCCCCAAAATATCCCCGTTTTCTAACGGCACGCGCATCTCGGCGCCTCCTGATTGGCCCTCATCGGAACAGCTGTCTTTCCGTCGCTAAGCAACAAGTCGCCAGGCAGCGATGACGCCACATCAAGCTCCGTTTTCTTTCTCGCGACTCTCTCACGTGCTGCTGCACTGCTTCACACACCCACACGGTGTGTGTGTGTTTATATGAATGGTGTGAGTGTGTGTGGGCACACACACACACACACACGCACGCGCGCACACTATTCATATAAACACACACACACACACACACACACACACACACACACACACACACACACACACACACACACACACACACACACAGAGCTACATAAAGTGGCATATCCACACATCCACATGTATTTCACTTATACACACACACACACACACACACACACACACACACACACACACACACACACACACACACACACACACACACACACACACACACACAGACAAAACTATATATTGATTAAATTCATTTTACTGTATTCATGTACTCACACACACAAACAGGCACAGGCACATACACTTATATGCAAATATAAACACAAAACACACACACACACACACACACACACACACACACACACACACACACACACACACACACACACACACACACACAGTACACACACGTTATGGAACTCCCAGGATTGTGTTTATTAAATGAAAACATGACTACAAGTTTACTGAAAGACAAAAATATATATTTTGAAATAAAAAACACTGGGCTACACACACACACACACACACACACACACACACACACACACACACACACACACACACACACACACACACACGCATGCATCTATATACAGTAACAGTGTAGAACCGACGTATTAACGGTTAAATCCATTCAAACACTGCATGCAGGCGTATAACACACAGTCATCTAACATGAAACCTGCTTCTGCTCCATAAACCAAAACAAACACAGGCACGTCATATTCATGTAGAGCACAAGACATGCGTTGGGGAACATTTCAGCTCCTCTGTAGATTCCAGACATGCAGGACAGCCGGCAGAAAGACGGGAAGTGCGAAAGGGTCATGATGTAAAAACATGTAAACACTTGTGACTTTTGTGGTGAAGCTTATACACAAAAACGAGGCTAGTTTTCATACTGTAACATCAAGGCGTCCATGACAACTTTAACATGCCGGTACAGTATATAAGGGACAAGGGGTTGATTATTTTTCTTAGAATGTCACATCCAGAAGTGATTTATTTTCCCACCGTGAAGATTTTCAAACACGAATCATTTATTTTAATTTTTATGAAAGAACTTTTGTCTCATGCTCTTTAACTTAATACGGTTACGCGCTGGTTCCTGAAATATAATGATCTTACTTATTAACTTCTTGGCTAAGCAGTTTTGTCAAATCATCACCACATGTCTACCGTCATGCAGATTTTTTTCCCCTGCGCGCCCAGCAACAGCAGCCGCGGCTGTCGAGCTGGAGCGAGTTCGTCTGAAGCCGATAATTAAGCTTCCATTCATGCAATCGGGAGACGGCGATAAGTGTTCGAGCAGCTATAACGAGAGAGAGAGAGAGAGAGAGAGAGAGAGAGAGAGAGAGAGAGAGAGAGAGAGATCTCCGAATTGAGCTGCGTTGTGATGTCACTTCCTGGAGATGTGATAAGATGGATCTGTAAAAGCCGACTGGGAGTAAAGGACAGCTGGAGAGGCACAAAGACGCAATCACTGATGTTGTATTACTGCATGCGCTTCCGTAACACTTCCTCTTTCCGTCTCCTGTCGTCCTAAAAGTTCAGTATTTGTGATTGATGCAGAGAGAGAGAGAGAGAGACCTTGGCGTATCCATATGTCATGCTGTGTCGAAACATCGCTTGCATATTTCAGCAGAATTTCAAGCGAGGATCAAATCTTCACCAGAAATCCAACAATCGACACAACCGCGCTTGTAATGTATTAGGCTGAAGTCTACAGGGCAACAGGTGATGCTACTGATGTATAATTATTATTTCATTGTGTAGCATGTGAATGTGGTTGCTAAGGGTTGCTAGGTAAGCGACCTCGTCAAGACCATACGTGACCTCGGGCACTCAGGGCTTCGTGAGGAGGGTTCGAGAAGAACGGACTGATGGGAATAACATCGGAAGGTATTACGCTTCAGTAAAAATACTCATCTACCTCTCGCTGGAAAGAAATTCAGTGTTTCAGTTCAAATCGCAAGAGGTTTAATAATCTAATCTTATATCATATCTGTGTAAATATGCCTACACTTTGCAGAAAGCCATCACTGAAGAGATTTTGTGCATGTGTGTGTGTGGTGCAGTCTTTCCATCCCCATGTGTGTATTTGGCTCTCGGTCTTCTAATGATGTCGTCGTCTTACTCTTCTTCTTCTTCCTCCACTTCAGATTATTCATCACAGAAAGACTTGATGGAAAACCCACAATCAGTCACATCTTCTCGGAAAGCCAGCTCAACAAAAAAAAAACATCTGTTAAACACAAACCAAAGCCATTTCTAGGCCAAGTAGCTGAGAGCTAAGAGCTGAGCTGAAGTACTCATTAAGTATGAGGAATGACGATGGCAGAAGCCATGACACATGAGCAAACTGTGTAAACAGAACAATAGGGAAGAGGATTTACTTCGAATTATATTAATAATAATGAAAGGATCAACTTTTGAGAGTCGTTTCGATCCGTTCCCCCCGTGTGAATGTAACTCTTGCTAAAGCCCGACGCTGTTGACGCTGTTGGGTTCCTGTCAGCCTCCTCCGTCTGTCCGTCTATGCCTCGAGGAGAGCGTGCCACCTGCACACCTGCTGGTTGCTGCTCTCCTTCATGTCCTGCCAGTGAAGCGACTCCTCCTCGCCGCTGCTGTTCTGGCCCAGCGCCAGCCATCCGATCATCTCCTTGCGCTTCATGTTGCGTCGGTTGTACACGGCCGCCATGAGCGTGACTTCGGAGAGCTGGAACAGCGCCACCTGGAAGACGAACGTCTCCTTGAACACGGGGTTGGGATGTCCGCGCCGCACCGACGTCTTACACCGAGAGATCTCCTGCCCCGTGGAGTTGAGCAGAGTCAGCTTCACGTAGGTATCTGCGAGCATGAAAAACGTTATCGTTTACACACATGTTAAATATCGCTAAAGATGTATTGTTCTTGTGGGCGTGGCCTGTTGAGACAGTTTAGCTAACTAAGACGGGCTCGTGGCTAAGATCTCTGACAGTTTTCTCCACACACGCTACATCAGACACGACAGGATAAGACGTGGCTTCTTTCAGAGCGTGTGTGTGTTTTTACCCGGTGGTCGGTTGAGCGCCAGGTTGCGGAAGTGGCTCCCTTTGATGACCTCGACAGAGAGGCGCCCGGTGGTGGGGTTGTAGGACAGACCAAGCAGCAGCTCAGGAACTCCACCGTGAGAGAGAGACTGGTTGGAGGAGACGCCATCAGGAGCAGCGCTCACACACAGCTCTGAGTCTAAAGCCTACAGAGAAAGAGACAGAGGTGTCATGGAAAGCTTAGAGATTATATGATCTCTTATATGATCAATTGAATTTGAATGCAATACTGGGTCTAAAACACACACACACACCTTCAGGTTGCTGCGAGGTTCCAGTACGAGCGTGACCTCGAGTCTCTCGGTGTTCAGTTTGTTAAGTGTGTAGATGGTTTCTCCCATCATTCTCTCCCGGTTCATCTTGCCCAGAGCGTACAGACGGAAACGCAGCGCCGATGTGTTCAGCTCCGGCGCCTCGAGTCTCGTGAAACGAAACGTCTCTCCGAACCGTGGCGACGATCCCCTCTGCACGGCCGTCTTGTAGCGCTGGCGTTTACCCGGGAGCAGCACCACACGCACCTGCCACGCGTCCATGCCACTCCGAGCTTTATCCGGGATGTCCTGCGCCATCACCACGGTGACCAGGAGCTTGTAGGATTCGGGACGGTAATTGAGGACGACCACAAGGTCACCGCATTTGGAGATCGGTGGGCGGGGTGATGAGACGGAGGGGCGGGGCTCTGAGATAACACTCGCTGCACGTTCATGCTAGTGAGAGCAAAGATGAGGGACAAAGTCAGCGGAAACACACAAGTACAAACAGAGAGCTTACTGCAAATCACACACACACACACACACACACACACACACACACACACACACACACACACACACACACACACACACACACACACACACACACAGAGCTCAACAGTGTTAGAAGAGTTCAGGCAGCATATTTCACACACAATGACTCATGAATATTCATGCTCAGTAAACATGATAACTTGATGAACTCATGAATATTCATACACAAGAAGCTGTTATACCATATTTGTACATCAGATAACAAGCTAGAGCAAGCAGATCAAGAGAGAGAGAGAGAGAGAGAGAGAGAGAGAGAGAGAGAGAGAGAGAAAGTGTCTACAGAAACTGACAGAAAGCGAGAAAGACTGATAGATGGATTTTACTTAAAAAAATAACACACACACACACATATAGACATAGACATAGACATAGACATAGACATACACACACACATACACACATACACACACACACACACACAAACACACACACGGAGTACCTCAGGGCTCCATGTAGACGAGCTGTCTGTAGCCTCGTTGTAATCGTACCCCGGATTATCCATTGCCATGTCCGTCTCCCTGTGTGAGAGAGGAGTCCGGCGTCCTGAGCTCCCCTGACGGCTCCTCTGACCCCGGGACAGCATCTCAGATCCCTGAGAGCCCACAGAGGACACGCGTCCTCTCACAGACGGAGTCTCCGAAATGCAGAGGTCTGTCTGGTACAATGACTCAGTCAGAGGATCTCTCTGTTCAGACAGCGGGTCCTGGAAACTTCTCCTGCTAACTCCATCTGCAACGACAGAGAAAGTCCTTACGTTTATTTCGTTTAATAAACATTGTTTAGTGATTTTTCAAACAAATAAATAAATAAAGAGATTGATAAGAAGCTTGTTACAGCACTGACATGATCCTAAATGTTATTAATAAATGAATAAATATTAAATTTCAACATATATTTCAACTTCATAGAATTATTTCATATTAGTCAATACAGCATGAGTGATTTTCGGAGTGATTCCCAGAGTGATTCCTGGAGTGATTCCCAGAATGAATCATTCTCAGAGTGATTCCCAGAGTGATTCCTGGAGTGATTCTCAGAGTGATTCTCAGAGTGATTCCTGGAGTGATTCTCGGAGTGATTCCCAGAGTGATTCCCGGAGTGATTCACAGAGTGATTCCCAGAGTGATTCCCAGAGTGATTCCTGGAGTGATTCCCAGAATGAATCATTCTCAGACTGATTCTCAGAGTGATTCCTGGAGTGATTCCCGGAGTGATTCACAGAGTGATTCTCTGAGTGATTCCTGGAGTGATTCCCGGAGCTATTCCCAGAGTGATTCCCAGAGTGATTCCCGGAGTGATTCCCGGAGTGCTCTGAGCTACGCTGACCTTTTCTCAAGCATTAAATTATTTCATTTCAAAGGGCAAAATCTTTTTTATTGGTTTTATGAATTATTTATATGACTTATTTAATAAACGGACGGACTCTGGGAAAAAAAACAAAATGTTCCATTTCATCAATTTGAAGATACCTGGTTACCGTGGCGACCGAAGATCTGCATGAACCGTGGAAACTGAAACAAGGCTTCCATGGCACACACTGTCTCGAAAATGTTCTACACATTATTTCTGTATTATCTCGTTATATCTCCATCATTCGGAGCGTCTCATTCTGGACCAGTTTCAGGTTTTTACACAAATACGTACAAGTTTTTTTATTTGCATTGACATTTTGTCTATTATTAGTTAATAAGCTGGTTTACGCTCGTGTAGACATGGTTTGCCGAGTTACTGCTGTTTGCCAAATGACATGTAAAGCAGGAGTCAGCTGCGAGAGAGCACTTTTAAACCGCTTTTACATCAAAATGAGAAAAGCGCTCATCTCCATCGGATGGGATCATGACCCGGGTCGAGAGCTCTTAACGGACCATAATTATGACTGCTGACGTCTCCAAAATAAAAATCAACAGCGCGAATCAATCTGGATTGAAAGAGCAGGCTGTTCTCTCCAAACTGCATCCACATGTCAAACAAAGGACACAGAAAGATGTCATGGTAACGGTGGTCAGAGAGTAAGATTCAGCTGCTGGGAAGAAGTTACACAGATGTGAACATGGAGGAACAGGAAGGAAGCACAAAGGACAAAGGGAAGTCTGAACACAGGTTTAAACAAAAGTCCCACAAATAAAACAAAGGGGAAAATGCGTGGCAGAGATGTGAAGCTGGATGTGTGGAAGAAAAAAATGGGTTCTATTTTCACTGTGACTGGCAGGCACACAGGCCACGCCCATACACTGTGACTGGCAGGCACACAGGCCACGCCCATACACTGTGACTGGCAGGCACACCGGCCACGCCCATACACTGTGACTGGCAGGCACACAGGCCACGCCCACACACTGTGACTGGCAGGCACACAGGCCACGCCCATACACTGTGACTGGCAGGCACACAGGCCACGCCCATACACGGTGACTGGCAGCCACACAGGCCACGCCCATACACGGTGACTGGCAGGCACACAGGCCACGCCCATACACGGTGACTGGCAGGCACACAGGTCAGGCCCATACACTGTGACTGGCAGGCACACAGGCCACGCCCATAGACGGTGACTGGCAGGCACACAGGTCAGGCCCATACACTGTGACTGGCAGGCACACAGGCTACGCCCATACACTGTGACTGGCAGGCACACAGGCCACGCCCATACACGGTGACTGGCAGGCACACAGGCCACGCCCATACACTGTGACTGGCAGGCACACAGGCCACGCCCATACACGGTGACTGGCAGGCACACAGGCCACGCCCATACACTGTGACTGGCAGGCACACAGGCCACGCCCATACACGGTGACTGGCAGGCACACAGGCCACGCCCATACACTGTGACTGGCAGGCACACAGGCCATGACCATTCACGGTGACTGGCAGGCACACAGGCCACGCCCATACACGGTGACTGGCAGGCACACATACCACGCCCATACACGGTGACTGGCAGGCACACATACCACGCCCATACACGGTGACTGGCAGGCACACAAACCACACCCCTTCACTGGGACTGACAGGCACATGTGCCACACCCACTTTAAAGGGAACGACTACATGGCTGTGTGTATGCATTAACAGTGTGTGTAAATATTTGTGTACCTTCACAATCTGACGGTTCGGTGCAGACCTCCTCCTCCTCCTCCTTCTCCTCCTGCTCAGGAAGTAGTCGTTCAAACTTCTGCTGTCGCCCCATTGCACTCTGGGTCGTGACCTCTGAGATCCCAGAGCGAAAACTCTGAGAACGCGAGACTGAGATCTCGAACCGTCTCACGATCTCATCCTCGCTGTCGGAGGAACTGGAGATCTCACCATCATCCCCATAACTGTTCACTAAACACACACACACACACACACACACACACACACACACACACACACACACACACACACACACACACACACACACACACACACAATGATGGAGAAACTTTAAGAGAGCTTTAAACATCATATTCACTCTCAATATTATAAATCCTTGAAGCTCATCATATGCAATGATTTGTCTGTCTGCCTCACCGTCTGTCTGCCTCACCGTCTGTCTGCCTCACCGTCTGTCTGCCTATCTGTCTTTCTCTCTCCCTGTCTCTCAGTCTGTCTGTCTGTCTAGCCGTCTGTCTCTCTGTGTTATCATGATCTCTGTACTTTCACATACACAATCACACTATAAACCAAATCCAATAAACACAAAGTAAAGGTTCTTTTTTGAGCCACATCGGTCGTCATGGTTACGCCCTTCTTACATTCAAGTGTTTTCTTCCCATCCTTCTCATTTAGCCCCACTTAACACACAAACATGTTCAGTTGCCATGGCGACTCTGCCTCATACCAAGCTATTATTGACTGATTGGTGAAAACTGAGATCTTGATTTGAACCTGGAGTGGCTTTGGAGAGCAAGAAAACACACACACACACACACACACACACACACACACACACACACACACACACACACACACACACACACACACACACACACAGACACAGACACATACACACACACACACACACACACACACACACACACACACACACACACACACACACACACACACACACACAGCATTAAAAAGAGAGTCTGTGTGTGTATGTGT
>NC_062521.1:1694077-1733629 GCF_022655615.1 Tachysurus fulvidraco
ACGACTCACACACCGGTTACTTGCATAAACATCCCATTTCATTACTCAACTCATCACATACTCCAGAAACACTATCATATTTTACTAAACGTTATTTATTTCCATCCAGATTTTAAAATATATTTTGTTATAGTCAATAATCCATATATATCAGTCGTGGACGGCCCGAAACTCGAAACCCACAACGTCCTGCTAATATGTTCTATTCCCAGCGTGTTCCGCGATACGCCCCAGATTAATGAAACAATCTGTGAGAAGTTCGAATCCCAGCATTGAGAACAACAGACCCATAAATCAAGCAGCGTGTCAGTTCTGGCAGGCCACGTCGTCAAGCGTGCATCAGCTGTTAATCAGCTGTCCACGACGCGCACCAATCCGGTTACGACATCTTTACAACCCGACCATTTACACTCCCATTCATAGAGCCGTTCAGCGCTTCGATGCTGCCGCGATCTAAACTCCCTTCTCCAACCCCGACTCCACCATGCTGGAACCCGTGTTCGCTGTACCAGTTTACTTCTTAAATCTCTCTCTCTCTCTCTCTCTCTCTCTCTCTCTCTCTCTCTCTCTCTCTCTCTAATTATTTAATTATATATATCCATTCATTTATTACTTTTCAAAAAACGTGTACGTGAGCTTATCAATACTATGCATGCGAGTGGTTCTGTTGGGGGGGGGGGGGGGTGTCTATTCTATTTTCTAGTCGCTGCTCTCCCCGCTCTGTCCATGCATGCGCATGGACGGGCACGTGGATTCTTGCCCAGAACAGAACCATACCGCCAACACTAACTGTATGCATATCATCTAATAATTCCCTTGTGACAAAGTGGTCCTGACAGAACTATGTCTCTCGTCGTGTTACCTGTATTACTCAAGACCTGGCAAAAATATATTATTGGATTTAAAATGTCTTGCTCGGTTTGACCACCGATTTGTCCGTGTTCACACTTTTCACTTTCGAATCTCATCCGTCGACGGCGGATCCATCAATCTGAAGCCATCACCGCATCCACTTTCATCTGTTCACCGTCGGCTTGATTTCATTTCCTGTGAGTCGTATCGTCTCATCCCACATGCCGAGACTGGATAACAACTTGCTCAGAGTCGGTCTGCTGACGCCAAGCTCCATTAAATCTCTCGAACGCAGAGCAAACAACTTTCAGCTTTTATTTTATTATTAAACCGAGACGCCCTTCTGAGAGCGATGCATCACATTCAGAACGTCCTTCACTACCGACTACATCATCATCATCATCATCATCATCATCATCAGATTAAAGACTAGATTTGGAATCAATCGTTAAATCGTTAAAGACTGGGTTAGGGTTAAAACATTAAACCGCATTCACACGAAACAGACAGGAAGGCTTTCAAAAAAGGAATCAAACACTTCCTGTAGAATAACACTGATTTTTTTCCCCTCTGTGAGCCGTAATGGATTCGCATTTCCTCTGCGTGGACTTCACCGAGAGACTCAGTCATCACATGCAGGGGCTTTTTCTATTAAACACTCATTATCAGTCTGTTAATCTTCTAATCAAAACACTTCCCAAGGACAGGAAGCGGGAGAAAGCAGTAGTAATCAAAGTGAGACAAAAAGTGCACAAACGCCATGTTAGATTCAGTCATACAAAATTTACAATAAGTTTTGATTACATTTTTTTCCCCATCAGCAGATGGAAAGCATTTTAATCAGTTGAGTTTTTGATTAAAACGTCATTTCCATGGTCATTTCCATCTAATGACCTTATTTTTGCCGGCATTTCCGTGGCGATGCTCATCCCGGGACCTTCCCCCAAACACACTGGTTGGATTTTTCCCCCGTCCCTTTGGTTTCCTCCTAAACCTTATTCATCCTATACCTCAGCGCCTAATCAGCACAGCACATTTCATGCTAGGATTTGCCTGTAAATACTGACACTATAGTGAAACATCGTGCTCAAAAATGTCACAACAACAATTTTGTTGTGTTGTGTTGAGTGTTTGTAGGTCTGTTTTGTCATATTTTGATAATTCTGTGCCATCATAAAGACACAAACGTATTTGATGTGGGATGCAGATGAGCAGATGCAGATCCCCCTAACCAAGCAGTTAATATTGCAATTGGTCTCATGTGTATGATGTCGAAAGAGAAAGAGAAAGAGAGAGTACGAGAGAGACAGACAGACAGAGAGAGAGACAGATAGGAAGAGAGAGAGAGAGAGAGAAAACCAGACAGACAGACATACAGAGACAGACAGACAGACAGACAGACAGACAGACAGAGAGGAAGAGAGAGACAGAGAGAGAAAGACAGACAGACAGAGAGAGAGACACAGACAGGCAGAGAGAGACAGACAGACAGAGACTGACTGACTGACAGACAGACAGACAGAGGTTTGAGATTTAAAAAGACTTTTATTTGTTATTTGCCAGACACATAAATTTGTTCTTCAGAACACACAGAGAGAGACAGAGAGAGACAGAGGAAGAGATAGACAGAGAGAGAGACTCACGCACGCGCACACACATGAACGCGCGAAGCCTACATAGGCACGCGCAGGTCCAGCATCATTACATTACACTACACCCTAAATATAAAGCATTAAATCAACAGGACATTCAGACACATGATGAAGCAGCTCGGTAATAAAACAGTATAAACAGGTCACTTACTGTCGGCTGCCATTGTTATATCAGATCGAAGAGAACCGGGAGTTTTTCCACTCAGCAGTTGCCCGTTTATTCCTTTATTTGTTTTGTTAGATGTGATGATATGATGTGATGTGATGATGTGTGAGAGAGAAATCCGACATCAGCACATTTCCTCCTTCATCACTGCAGCAGATGCAGCGGGATGCGGTGAGACGCTCTGCCTCCAGCCAGCGCGCATGCGCACAACTCTGACCATGTGCTCAGGTTTACTTCTGCTGTGCGATGCTCTAACTGTTCATATGCTTCATCTATTACACATCACACGTGCGTTGCTTTGTTCTGACATCGTGCTTCTTTATTACACAGTAATCAGGATGGCAAAGAAAAGCACAGAATAATACAGCAATGTTCACATACAGACATTTACTGCCAAATAAAATGGAAAGAAACAACAACAACAACAACAACAACAACCAGGAGAGGCATTTTAACATCATGTGTATAAAAACTGCAATAAAAGCATTAACTTGTTCAGACTCCATATATAAACAGTATTAAAAGACAAAAGCAATGCAAATATTATGGGATAAAAATACACTTCAAATGAAAGCCCATCTTTTGTTATTAAGAATCTCATTTATCTAAAAGTAACTTCACATATTTTCTTTTGTAAACATAAAAACAATAATAAAAACCCACAATGACATCCAATCAGCTGTCCAATCAGATGTGACCTGTTACCCAGCTGTCCAATCAGATGTGACCTGTTACCCAGCTGTCCAATCAGATGTGACCTGTTACACAGCTGTCCAATCAGATGTGACCTGTTACCCAGCTGTCCAATCAGATGTGACCTGTTACCCAGCTGTCCAATCAGATGTGACCTGTTACCCAGCTGTCCAATCAGATGTGACCTGTTACCCAGCTGTCCAATCAGATGTGACCTGTTACACAGCTGTCCAATCAGATGTGACCTGTTACCCAGCTGTCCAATCAGACACTTCTTATGGAAAGAGATGAGAGAGAATGAGAGACATGTCACAACTGTCCAATCAGACACAACCAGCTACAGGATCCAGACCAATCATACTTCAGCCAATCAAACGTGCCGCAGCTATCTACAAGCTCGTGCAATCAGACATGACTTTTTCCAAGCTTGTCTGATCAACTTTCACCCGTCACAATCTCCTCTAATCAGATACGACACATCATGCGTCCATCCGATCACCCCGTAACGTTAGACCCGTCCAATCAGGCTGTATAGTGGTTACTGCACGTGTTCTTTCCAGATGAATCTTTTCTTCTTTTTTCCTGTTGAACAGGTGAGAAAAATGTAATCAGACACCCGGTCAGATACAGTGACTAAACAAACAAACAAACAAACAAACAAACAACAACAAACTCATTATATGCTGAGATGGTAAAACCCAAACTGTCTGATTTTCTTCACCTTCGGTCTTGTGTCCCTCCACCGCAGCGAGGCGCCACAGCTGGGTTGTGGTCTGCAGCTCCGCCATCTGGCTTTCTATTGGACAAGAAAGCAGCCAATCAGCATCTTAAAATGACTTCATAACTAAAAACAAAGTCATATCCGATCTCCCACTGCTCAGTTTAGTTGCTTTGGGGTTTTAATCTCTCTGACTAACACTAGAAAATACCAATTATATTTAAGTCCATAATTATTGGCACCCTATATATAATATAAATAAAGTGATGTTTTGATTTTAGACCAATATAAATGCTGTGTGTGTGGTGTGTTTGGGGGTATTTATATAAATATATTTCTCACACACACAGACACACACACACACACACACACACACACACACACACACACACACACACACACACACACACACACTTTTCACATTGGTTTTTCCGGCCACTAAATGTTCGTACGTCTTATACAGCACACGACTTTTACTCCTAATGAGCTGTTTATCAAACAATCCGTGTGTGTTTTCTGGTCGTTCCTCTCACTCACCCTCGGTCATGAAGCGTGATTTGGTGCGTGCTTTCAGAGAAGGAGGTCTCGTGAACCCGCGGGCTCGCTGCATGGACTCCGGGTCCTGATCCGCCGACGTCACCTTGACTTGTCTGTGACGCCGAGACTTCGTAGCCTGACGCATCGAACACATCGAACGGCATATTATCAACTTGTCAAACACCGTACATTCGTTTCGTTCAACCGCTTTCAAGTCGGTGAAAGAAAAAGCGCCAGACGTATGAATCGTTTCATTTTGTCGGAGCTTAATAACTTATTTAATGTTACTTCCTGCTTTCGTTTGTGATTGTTATGGCGAACATGCTGCACCGTGAACTTGTGCTTTAACTGGTCTCGTGTTCAGACGGATCAATAATTCGGACCATGCGTCTCTATTTTTTAGAGAAGTGAAAAAAATATAAATAAATATTCACCCTATAAACACTCCACAAAATATACAAATGAATGAATTATATATAATATTAATATATATAATATTAAAAATTACAAAATAAAAAATACTTCAGAAATAATAATAAAAAAAAAATTATAATCAATGTAAAATTCTGTCTAATTATTTTAAGGTTACGCAATTAATCCCATTTCAATCATTAAATGTTCGTCTGCAGAATGAGGGCCGTCTCGTTACTGTGTTTTAACGCTACGCTATAAACTGTGCTGGGACGTCGAGGAGGATTCGTTCATTTAGTCCGAGAAATGATAAAGACGTACTGTGTACGGTGTGTGAGTTCAGCGCTTTTATAGAATACACACCTCCACAGCCTGAGAGTAAGACCTGGATTTGATGGAGGCCAGGAGCCGAGCTCTGTGGGAACTCTGCACAAGAGAAACAAACAGTGTAGAAAAAAAAAGTTCTCAGTTCATCTTATTTACACACTCAGGTGACGACACCAGGAAGACGACAACTCTGTACATGTAAACTTTAATAATGATCTAACTTTCTTTTCCTCACCTCCTTCTGATTTGATGTTCCTTCTCCTGCGTCTCTGTCACTCTGACTGTCCTACACACACACACACACACACACACACACACACACACACACACACACACACACACACACACACACGAGGTCATGGCTTCAGGTCAAAACACAAAGAGCTCAGCAATCAGCAGGACACATGATAAACTCTCACAGCATGATTCTCCTGCCAGCTGGAGAACGTGAGAACGGAGCTGCGCAGTTTGGGCACCAGGTTCTGTTTGATGAGACTCAGATTGGCCCGAGGCGACTGCGGCTGTAGAACCGACTTCTTCAGCCCTTCGTAGTGCTCGTGGACGTTGGTCAGCTCCTGGAAAAACAGCACCACACACACGGGATTCTGTCACATCACCAAACCCTCTCACTAACACATGAAGGTATCCTGTGATGTGAGGCTGAGTAAATGATATGTAGATGTACACAGATATGCTTAACATTTCACCTCCAGCAATTTGTCGCTGATGAGCTCCTGAGGTCGAGACGGACGGTCCACAAACGACTCGCACAGGTTCTGCCTCTGGTCCACTCGCTTCTTCTTCACCTTGTAGGACAGCTGTGAACAAAAGGCACAGAAAAGCGGAGGTCGTGTTTCAGTAGAGGGTTCGAGACGCTAAAGATCGAACCGATCCGCTCTGATTTATTTCTGAACTTAATCATATAGCTGAGAACTGGAAGGTTACGGAGGCGGCCAGAGGAAGGAGCAGAATCTGCCTCCTTGACCTGACGGAAGTAAAGCGACGTTTTATTTCCCAATGACGTTTAAAGCGGCTGTATGGACATTTGCATGTAGCGCTGGAACTACAAGACTCTTGATTTTTTCTCTCTCTATATACGTTGTGCTCCGGAGTAAAGGATGAAGCTCACCTTGTCTGGCATGGCGGTGAAGCAGAAGGCTTTTTCATACAGCAGTTTCCTGACAATGTAGACCACGTCGTAGTGCTGCGCGTTTAACGCATCCTGCTGGAACCGGATCAGATCGTCCCAGTCCTTCAGAGCGATGCGAATCTGCAGGAAAATACGTCCCATAACACATCAGTTAATAAGAGAGAATACATATAATACTCTGTGTGAACTGCGTGTCTGATCAGGAGGCTTTACCCGTTCCTTGGGAGTGTTGAGCTGAGAGCTGTAGAGGCCGTAGAGCAGGTAAAGACCTCCGACACGAATATGGAAGGAGTGCGGAGGGAGAAGATACGGAGAGGCTGTGGACAAAGCCAAACGAGCGAAGACCTTCTTCTCACTGGGCTCCAAGTTTCCACTGAGAGAGAGAGACAGAGAGAGAGAGACAAAGAGAGAGAGAGAGAGCCAGAGACAGAGATACAGAAAGAGACATAAAGAGAGACAGACAGAGAGAGAGACAAAGAGAGAGAGACAGAGAGAGAGAGAGAGACACATACCACATACAGAGAGCCAGAGAGAGAGACAAAGAGAGAGAGACAGGGAGAGACACGTACCACATACAGAGAGAGACAAAGAGAGAGAGACAGAGAGAGAGACACACATACAGAGAGAGCCAGAGAGAGAGAGACAAAGAGAGAGAGAGAGACAAAGAGAGAGAGACAGGGAGAGACACATACCACATACAGAGAGAGACAAAGAGAGAGAGACAAAGAGAGAGAGATACAGAGAGAGAGCCAGAGAGAGACAAAGAGACAGAGAGAGAGAGAGAGAGAGAGAGAGAGAGAGAGAGAGAGAGAGAGAGAGAGATGTTGATCCAGAGAGATGTATAAAGGTCACATGATGCTCCAATCTCACTACACAAAGTCCACTCCACACTTTCAGGACATTTTTACAGACATCACATGAAATCATTCTAATTCTGTCTGAAGTTAGCACGAGTGCTAATGTTGCTTAAAGCTGCTTTAATTTCCGTCCCTGCCTCATTGTAATGACCGTGTTGCTCTGTTCATCCTGTGTCTCAGTGTGTCTCAAGTGTGATTCAGTCTCAGTGTGATTCTGTGTCTCAGGTTCTGGAGAAAGTTGTTTTTATCTGTTAATAAAAGTGAACGACACCTTTTTCAGCTCTACTCACTAAAATATTGTGGAGAAATTCATTTCTCTCCAGATGGCTGAAAAGTCCTCAAAGCGCACAGAAGCCCTGGTCTGAAAACGCCCGAGTAAATCCTGACAATCTGCCTTCAGAGTCTTGGTAAAATAATCCATTTTACAGCTCGGACACAAGAACGTAAACAAAAGGAACCCGGAAGGAAGGAAGGACGCACGCTGTATTTCTTCGTCGTTGTTTGAACGGATGCAGGCTGTTTACCGATTCGAGTGTTGCACCGCCATCTTGTGGCACGAACAAGAAACACACGCGTCGGTACTGAAATCTGATTGGCTGAGCGACAACCGAGTAATAAAACAACACAGCTGTTACAATCTGTATTTTGTCTGTTATACAAAAAAGCTAACAGCTAGTTGTCATATCATTAAAGATCGTGTAGGTAAGTATCATATTAGATAAGAAGCAAATTAGCATATCAGTGAAATTTGTGCAGCTTAATATTCTTTTTCTTCTTCTTCTTCTTCTTCTTCTTCTTATTATTATTGTTATTGTTGTTGTTATCATAATTATTATTTATTATAATTTATTATTATTATTATTATTATTATTATTATTATTATTATTATTATTATTATTATTAGTAGTAGTAGTAGTAGTATCAGTATAAGTATTGTGTAATGTTAATAGATTGAGATGAGATAAGATAAGATGAGATGTACCTTTATAAATCCGCCGTAGGGCAAATTCCAGTTGACACAGCAGGGAAAATATGAGGATACTAACAGCAAAAATCAGTAAAAGTTTGTAAATAAATCTAAGAGTTTCTGCCCTCAAACGTAATCATGAGTGTTTTTAAATGATAGACACAACTCACACACAAGAAGTAGTATTATTAATAAACAATAAACTGTATTTAACCAGGATAAAAACTCAGTGAAAGACAACAATTAACACATACACATACACACATACATACTGTCAGGACTTAGCCCAAACTTTTGGCCATGTGCGTTTGTTTATGTTCCGTGTCACGTGACTGCCCCACCCCCCGCCTTTGTTTACTCCTCGCTGTCTTTACACAGTTGTTCCTTATTGTTAATTGTTGTGTCTATTTAATCATCGTCATTGTTTCGTCGTCCTTTGTCCTGTTTAGTTTTCGTCTGTGTTCCTGTTTTGTGTTTATCATTTATTAAACCCTATTCATTTGAAGCTATCCTGCGTATGGGTCCGTCTTCCTCCTCCCGCTTGTGACACATACACACACACACACACACACACACACACACACACACACACACACACACACACACACACACACACACATACAGACATACATACATACATACATACATACATACATACATACATACATACAGACTAAATAAATATATATGTATATATATACTTATGGGGTAATATACTATCAAATATCACAGACTTCCAGTAGGGCTGAAGTGTTCCTGTAAAGTTGTTCCACATTAATTAGCCTTTAAAGTTAAAACATTCATTCATTCATTCATTCATTCATTCATTCATTCTCTACCGCTTTATCCGAACTACCTCGGGTCACGGGTGCCACCGTGCCCCCAAGTTAAAACATTTCCCCACAAATAATAATAATAATAATAATAATAATAATAATAATAATAATAATAATGTAATGAGGCGGCATAAAGCTTTGGATCCATTTGCAGCGTATTTTAATGAAATCACACACGAAGTCAGACAAGCAGGGTCAGAGCAGGCAAACAAGGAATATCAGAGGATAGACAGAAAACGGTAAACAGGCAGAAGGTCGGGGCAGGTAGCAACCAATCAGAAGGGTCAATAATCAGAAACAGAGCCGAAATAGGAATATCAGAAATGCACTTCAAGTGCAGCTTAAGTAGAGCGTGGTGATGAGGAACAGGTGGCGGTGTAATCAGGGTGGGTGATGGATGCTGGCAATGGCGAAAGTTTGATTTTGACTTTGGTGGGGACATAATTTATTTGACTTTGGTCGGGACATAATTTATTTGACTTTGGTGGGGACATAATTTATTTGACTTTGGTGGGGACATAATTTATTTGACATTGGTGGGGACATAATTTATTTGACATTGGTGGGGACAGCATTCCCCGTATTTTGTGCACTGTTGTTATAAGAATACTTTCTTCCTCACATACCGGTAACCTGCATAATCACGTTGCATATTGCTTCATACAACGGAATATAGCTGCAGCTGAACTCAACACATTTGCGAGAAAGACACAGCCAATCAAACAGCGACGTGGGTTAGAGAGGCGGGACTCAAAAAAGGCGAAGGCCAATCATTTTAGAGAGGTGAGATACAGAGACGGGATTCATTGCAGGGGGTAAATCTGTTAACCGTTTGTGCCCCACAAGTTGCGCTATTTTTTACAGAACGCCGTATAAAATATTTTCATCTTATTTAATGATTTCTGGATAAATGTTAAATGAAATAAGTAAAAAAGCACAAGACACAGCCGGATATCAGTGGTTATATATAAATATATATAGGCTTGGTCGAATTATTGCTAGGGACAATTGAGTGTTCCCTGGATATTGGTAGGGACATGTCCCTACCGTCCCTACCCAAATCGACGCCCTTGGATGCTGGGGAGTGTAGTCCGGAAGAGAGTTAATACTCCGGAGACGCTTCTCTGCGCTGATGTTCAGGCGGTGTGTGCGCTGCGCCGACCGTGACAAATAATAATAATAATAATAATAATAATAATAATAATAATAATAATAATGAACAAAAACAATGAGAAAGTGAAAGAAGACACTTACTCTGACGTTATAAGTGCAGCTTCTTTATTATTTATGCGCTTAGACCGTTTTCCTTCATGTAGATGAAAGCTAGTAAAAGCTTTAACGTATCAAGCAAAAATTAATAAATAAAACCATGATTCATAAGGTGCATAAAGGCATCTAAAAAACCACAGAGGCAAAATATTCAGCTCCAGCAGCCACCGCCGCTCCTGTAGCCGCCGCAGCAGCCTGGCCGGCGACGGACAATCCAGCAGCCCCTAAACAGAACAAGAACCGAATGAGAAGATGCTTTCGTTTGGTTATGATCTGCGTCTCGGATTGTGCCTGAGATTACCTGCAGACTGCAGGACAGCAACAGCAGTTCCTGCTGCTACACCTCCACCTTGAGCGACCGCCGCAGCAGACATCATAGATGAAGCGAGGGATCCTGCAGCGATGCCACCAGCAGTGAAACCCGCTGCTGTAATTATTGCTGGAGCTGCTATAACACCACCAACTTCAAGACAAACCAGTCCAGGAGAAATGGATTCAACAACACACATCATCATCATCATCATCATCATCATCATCATCATCATCATCATCACTTTGTCATATATAATGTCTGGCAGTATAGATGACACATGATGAGTAGAATAGAATAAAATCCTGTATTGACATTGTATAACTCTGCAGATTTGCTCCTGTCTGTGTTAAATAACAGATATCTAAAAGCAAGAACATGACAAACTCCTTCACACAGAGTGCAGTTTGGAGATTAAGTTCTCCTTTGAGATACTCAGCACATATTGTACATTTTCTGAGTAAAATCGGAAGTGATTTGGAGTAACAGACTGTATACGCACCTGCTCCAGCTCCAAGTACTAAGGCTGTGCCTGTTAAAACAGATCAGAACATCATAAACACTCACAGCACTTCATAACCTACATCTTATTAACTCGGAAAACAGCAGACAACTCACCCCAATCCATTTTGTTCACACGATCAGAAAACAAGCACAGTCAAGTGTTTTATAGAGGGCAGGTGAGGGGCTGGGCTCTTCTACAGAAACGAAACTTACAGCCTGATTTAGAAACAACAACACAGTTCTCACGTGGTTAATGTGTGTGTCATCAAAAGGACCGGCTTATTGTGGGAGCAGTATTTTTTATTTTTTTCCTGCCCTGTTTTTCTCTGTATTTTGTTTTTTTCTTTTGTGTTACAGGGCTGTCAAGTTTTGAAAACAGGCAAGAGTGACATTTTTAAACCCCCAGTGACGCAAAAAATTGTTTCACCAGGATCACTGACCACATTTTAACCAAATACAAAGTATTTGTTCAATTTCCATTTATTAATTTGAGTGTGAGTGTGTGTGTGTGTGTGAGAGAGAGAGAGTTAGAGAGAGAGATAGAGAGATAGATAGAGAGAGAGAGAGAGAGAGAGAGAGAGAGAGAGAGAGAAAGAGAGAGAGAGAGATTATGACTGGTGTTGTTTGTTGTAAGTGTTTGTTGCCTTTTTGGACCCCTTTATCATTTGTAATGTTGCTCCCATATAACAGTTCAGCACAAGCCCAGACATTTTTTTTCCATTGGTTGTTGCGTGAAATCTTACCCAGATACAATAGTAATATTTTATGATTGGCTGTTGTGTAGCCTCTTTTTTTGATTGGCTGATAAGTGGAGAGAAGAACCCCCATTTTCTGGTTTTCGAGACGTGGATCTGACCGCGGTGTGTCGGGGGTCGTGCGCGGCCCTTCTGCTCCCCCCACCTGCCTCTCCGTGTGCCTTGCTCACCCCCACCTGCCTCGCCGTGTGCCTTGCTCGCCCACTTTCCTCTCCGTGTGCCTTGCTCCCCCCACCTGCCTCTTTTCCCCTGTATAGTTTTTCTTTCTTTCTGTTGTTTCCTTTGATGCTATTATTAACGTAATACATAATAGTTGAACACAGTGTGATCCTCTGTATGTATATTGTTACTGTTCTTGTTATGCAATAAAAAATGTGCTGTGTGTTGTATTTAACCTCATGTGTTCATTGTCTTATGTATTTCACCTCATGTGTTAATCGTGTTGTGTATTTCAGGTGCGGAATCTTCGTCCCTGTCTCGTTTGTCATGTCTTCTGTTGTCGTGTACCAGTTTTGTTTATTTTATTTAATAAACCTGTTTATTTGTACACTATCCTAGTCACAAATGTGCCTTTAATTAACATCTAATTTGTACTTAGAAGTATTTCTGATAATAGCTGTAGGGATCTTCAGGGGTTCAATTAGAGCCCTCACCAAAGGAACCTTATCGTTAACATTGATAAGAATTTAGAGTAAATATAATACAGCAGCTATATTGGGAATGTCAAGTTTTTGAGTGGATGTGCAGGAATAAGAGATTTAGAGGAGGTCAAAACCAGTAAGATAGCAGAAGTTATTCCAGATAAAGAATCTATGGGACTATTTACTCTGAACCGTATGAAACACTTGAACCATGCAAAGTCATGAGGCATATATGGGTTGTGTTCCATCACAGCTTTAACACACCCTCGTCTCCATTGGTGACGGTCACGTGACCACGCAAGCCTCAAAGCCCTTATTTGGAACAAGTCACCTTTGTTTGCTATGACAATGTGTGAATTCTTTTATAGGTAGTAAATACTATTCCATTAATGTTGGCAGAATTCAGGTTGGGAATCTGACGTAATTGGAGCCACACACTATGTCACTGGAGGTGGACAGTTCATCATCAAAGACTCGTAACATCTTTAACATGACTACAATTCAGCTAAGTTCTTCTCTTATCTGCATTTTAAAAATCATGTTTAAAAATGTTATTTATTGTGAATTATTGTGGTATTATTACTTATGGAGTAATATACTATCAAATATCACAGACTTACAGTAGGGCTGAAGTGTTCCTGTAAAGTTGTTCCACATTAATGAGGCTTTAAAGTTAAAACATTTCCCCCAGATAAGTCAAATAACAACAACAATAATAATAATAATAATAATAATAATAATAAACAAAAACAATGAGAAAGTGAAAGAAGACACTTACTCTGACGTTATAAGTGCAGCTTCTTTATTATTTACACGATTAGACCGTTTTCCTTCATGTAGATGAAAGCTAGTAAAAGCTTTAACGTATCAAGCAAAAATGAATAAACAAAACCATGATTCACAAGGTGCATAAAGACATCTAAAGAATCAAAAGAACCACAGAGGAAACCCATCCAGCCCCAGCAGCCACCGCCGCTCCTGTAGCCGCCGCAGCAGCCTGGCCGGCGACGGACAATCCAGCAGCCCCTAAACAGAACAAGAACCGAATGAGAAGATGCTTTCATTTGGTTATGATCTGCGTCTCGGATTGTGCCTGAGATTACCTGCAGACTGCAGGACAGCAACAGCAGTTCCTGCTGCTACACCTCCACCTTGAGCGACCGCCGCAGCAGACATCATAGACGCAGCGTAGGATCCTGCAGCGATGCCACCAGCAGTGAAACCCACTGCTGTAAGTATGACTGGAGCTGCTACAACACCACCAACTTCAAGAGAAACCAGTCCAGGAGAAATGGATTCAACAACACACATCATCATCATCATCATCATCATCACTCTGTCTGGCAGTATAGATGACACATGATGAGTAGAATAGAATAAAATCCTGTATTGACATTGTATAACTCTGCAGATTTGCTCCTGTCTGTGTTAAATAACAGATATCTAAAAGCAAGAACATGACAAACTCCTTCACACAGAGTGCAGTTTGGAGATTAAGTTCTCCTTTGAGATACTCAGCACATATTGTACATTTTCTGAGTAAAATCAGAAGTGACTTGGAGTAACAGACTGTATACGCACCTGCTCCAGCTCCAAGTACTAAGGCTGTGCCTGTTAAAACAGATCAGAACATCATAAACACTCACAGCACTTCATGACCTACATCTTATTAAATAGGAATAAACAGCAGACAACTCACCCAAAACCATCTTGTCCACACGGTCAGAAAACAAGCACAGGCAAGTCTTTTCAGCTGAGGGGCTGGGGCAGCTGAATGGCTGGGGAAGCTAAGGGGCAGGGCTCTTCTACAGAAACGAAACTTTCAGCCTGATTAAGAAACAACAACACAGTTCTCACGTGGTTAATGTGTGTGTCATCAATAGCGTCAGCCTGGACCGGCTTATTGTGGGAGATGTATTTTTACCCCCCCCTTACAAAAACAAACAAACAAACAAACAAACAAACAAACAAAAAACAAAAAACTGTTTCACCAGGATCACTGACCACCAAATACAAAGTATTTGTTCAATTTCCATTTATTAATTTGAGTGTGTGTGTGTGTGTGTGTGTGTGTGTGTGTGTGTGTGTGTGTGTGTGTGTGTGTGTGTGTGTGTGTGTGTGTGTGTGTGTGAAAGAGAGAGAAATTATGACTGGTGTTGTTTATTGTAAGTGTTGCTGAGCCGATCGGCCCCATATGCTCAATATGTACAGTAGGAAGTTGCCCCGCAAATTACACAAGGTCCCGCTTCCCCCTGCCTTATTTTACACCGCGTGTTAATGTTTACTGTGTAGATGACCATATGAAGCGGAGTTATCCATCTGGCCATGAAAAGAGAAAAAAGAAACAAAATGAGAGTGAAATGCGAGAACAGCAATCAGGTAAACTTGTGTTCTCTTCAAGTTTGATGTCAGCAAGAGCAAATAACAGTAAAGTTAAGTTGATGTGATTCTGTCTCTAGTTCTGACTAGCTAAATTAACTGTGCAGTGCTGCCAGTGCATCTTTTGGCCTGTCTGTCTGTCACACAATTTATTGCGTAAACATTCGCGTGAATAAACGCCCAAGGGTGTTTATAAACAGCAGCTCAATTGCCGCGCCGCGTGTGCACATGCGTTCATATGCGCGTGCAATCGTGCACAAAATGACACGCGCGATTTCCAGCAGCAACATCTGTGTGGGGACCAGTACAAAAAGCAGCATGATAACACTCCTCAATGACAATGTTTATAGTCACTCAATCAGGGATACAACAACGTTAATGCAATATGGAAATCAATGGATTTACACTGGAACGGGCATAATGCCAGGTCAATAAGAATGCACATCCCTCAGTAAATAATCACCATCAGGGATCAAGTACCGCTCTCATGCATACTATAAAACACAGTGATACGGTATGGCAAGCCATTTTAGCTTTAATACATTCACATGATATTGATTTTTGATATCAAGAATTCAGTTTTCAATACTTAAAATGTAAATATTAAGAGTGTGATTCTGGTAGTTACCATATTTTTGACATCAGGAATTACATTTTACACTAGTAAAAACATCATTTCTGCTATCGCATACTCATTAGGAGAAAACTTTTTACATCGTATTTCTCACGCAGAAAAACTTTTTGACTATTTATCATATATTTAATAAGCCGCAGCGCCCAAAACGTATCAGTCCGCACCGCTGTCTCTATGGAACCGAGCAAGAATCAGGTGCGTCTCCTGTCGAGCCTGACACTTTTCAGTCAATCAAAAAAAGTGGCTACACAACAGCCAATCAGAAGATAGCACTATTGTATCTGGGTAAGATTTAACACAACAACCAATGAAAAAAAACATATTCATTAGAGAGGGTAGTTTCGATGGTCGGTTTAACAAAACCTCAACACGAAACAGCTCGTCTCTGGACGGGACATTGTCCTCGATCGTGACCCTAAAAATGTCTGGGCTTGTGCTGAACTATATCCAAACATCCTGTCCTTGTGTGGTCAAATTCGAACACATAAGGGTTTAATGTAAGTACTTTACTTTATACAGTATATCATTACAAATAATAAAGTAGTCCAAAAAGGCAACACACACTTACAGAGCCGATCCTGACCTCCCTGGGGCCCTAAGCAAAATTCTGCTAAGGGGCCCTCTTACCTGACCCGTGAGCCATGTAAACCATTTGCCACACATTCACACTTGACACCCCACTGCTCCCACTACAAACCTCCCTCCTGTGGCGGGAGAACGTGAGAAAAGACCGAAATGCGTGACTCTTGTCAGCCCTGTGTGTTATTTGGGTGACATCAGTCCGCACCTGTCCGGTGGGGGACGTCGCGTCACTTCCTGGTTTCTTCCTGGTGTGCCTTGACTCTCCCCCCCCATCTGCCACGCCGTGTGCCTTGCTCCCCCCACTTGCCTCTTTTCCCCTGTATAGTTTTTCTTTCTTTCTGTTGTTTCCTTTGATGCTATTATTAACGTAATACATTATAGTTGTACACACTGTGATCCTATGTATATTGTTACTGTTCTTGTTATGCAATAAAAAATGTGCTGTGTGTTGTATTTAACCTCATGTGTTCATTGTCTTATGTATTTCACCTCATGTGTTAATCGTGTTGTGTATTTCCGGTGCGGAATCTTCGTTCTTGGTCTCGTTTGTCATGTCTTTTGTTGTGTTCCAGTTTTGTTTATTTTATTTAATAAACCTGTTTATTTGTACACTATCCTAGTCACAAAATAGTAGTCACAAATGTGACTTTATAATGTTGACATCTAATTTGTACTCAGAAGTATTTCTGATAATAGCTGTAGGGATCTTCAGGGGTTTAATCAGAGCCCTCACCAAAGGAACCTTATGGTTAACATTGATAAGAATTTAGAGTAAATATAATACAGCAGCTATGTTGGGAATGTCAAGTTTTTGAGTGGATGTGCAGGAATAAGAGATTTAGAGGAGGTCAAAACCAGTAAGATAGCAGAAGTTATTCCAGATAAAGAATCTATGGGACTATTTACTCTGAACCGAATGAATCACTTGAACCATGTAAAGTCATGAGGCATATATGGGTTGTGTTCCATCACAGCTTTAACACACCCTCGTCTCCATTGGTAACGGTCACGTGACCATGCAAGCCTCAAAGCCTGTATTTGGAACAAGTCGAGCAGCAATTTAACAACTGATATAAATACATTTTTGTTTGCTATGACGACCTGTGAATTATTTTCTTCTACATGAAACTCTTATTTCATTGAAAATTAAAACAAAACTGTTCACTGAAACCTGCTTCTAATGCATAGTGATGAATTGAATAGTCAGCCATCTATGATTATATAAAAAAATTCAAACAAAGTTCTTCCGTTATCCACATTTTAAAAAATCTGGACAAATGTTATTTATTGTGAATTGTTTTAGTACACTCATGCAAAAAAAAACAACAACAAAAAAGCATGAAGACTTTTGCAGTTCTTTGGAAGAAGTGGCATTTGAAGGGTCCTCAACTTTCTCTTCTTCCTCTAGTGCTGAAGAATTTCCAATCTCTTGGCGATTTGCGCCAAAGCACAGCGCCGATGATCCCGCCTGTAGATGCCACTCCGGCCGTTGTGGCAGCCGTAAAGCCAGCGGCGCCTTGAGAGCAAAAGAGTTCAGAAATCACAAACTACTGAAATAGGTATCTACCAAATTGTCATGTGTCATGAATTCAGGTTCTAATTTTACACCAGACTGATTGGACAACTGGTTGGTTAATTGGAAGTCGATTGCATGACCTGTTTGGTTACTCGGTCTGAGTGGTTAATGTGATCGGTTTATTGTTGGATGGTTGTTTGGAGTGATCGGTCGGTTGGCGCATTTGGCTGCATGTTGGTTGGTTGGACGACTATTTGACTGTATCGATCGACTCACCTACTGACTGAAGAACAGCCACTAAGCTGCCTGCTGCTACTGCTCCTCCATTAGCTACAGCAGCTGATGACATCATACCAGCTGCTATGGAGCCGGCTGTAATGCCACCTGCGGTGAAGCCCACCAACCCGAGTACAGCAGGGGCTAACACGACAGTACCCACTAGAGAAAATACACAAACCCAGAACAAAAAACACAACAACATTGTGTATTCTTTATCCCCTAAAGTTTGTACAGAATCTTAATGTTTATGATTTTTATTAATCCACAGAACATTTGTTTTTAGAACGATCTCCCAGTACTGACCTGTACCAGCAGCCACACCGGCAGTGGCGCCCATCACAGTTTTGAGCACTTTTGAAATAAAGATGTAAAATTTATACAGTATTAATACAGTACAATATGATATTAAAGACACAGACACAACACCAAGATGCTGTTCTATGAGCTAATGCTGTTTTACCGTTTATATGCCACATAAGCTGAAGCTCTAGCAGTTATATCTACCACATAAACTAGAAACTTCCATTTCTATTCGGATTAACAGACTAATAGAAACAAATGGAAATATCTGACATGAAACATTAAAGGTTCAGTACAATCTGCTTTGTAGAAATATCATCATACTGAGTTTTATTACTTACTTTTCACGCTGAAATGTATAAACACAAGACAAAGTGAAGAGCAGCAACCACCGACAACTTGTTGCTCGATTTAACTTCCTCACTTTAGCTGGGAATAAAACCCGCCTCCTGAAGTGTGATTGGTTAATACACACCCGAGCACTTCGCTGATTGGACAGGAAGCTTTTGCTACCACATATACCCCGGTCCAACAGAGAAAAAAAGTGCATTAATTAAAAAGAAAATTATATATATATATATATATATATATATATATATATTACACACACACACACACAGGTCCAATTGTATATGATTGACTAATAAAATCAAACAGTCGATTTCCTCCTTTATCTCCCCTGAAAAGAAAATGCCAAATAACTCGATTATTGGAAAAAAAAATTACTCGATTATTGGGAAAAAAAAAAAAATTCACAAAACAAATAAATCTGGTAGAGAAACATACAGAGTTAAAAATAAAAAAATCCAACACAAGTTTTAATATAGCCATCAGATTTTAGTTATATTTTCTCACAAGGAAAAACTTGTAAAATTAGCAAATACATTTTTTTGTAGTTTACTGTAAAGTAACATTTCTGTGTTGAGACACTGTTGTTAAGAGAGACAAAGTTCTAGCTGACCTACAATCTACGATCAACACCGTGCAGAAGGACCTGACGAATTAATTGACCAATCATACATGTGCACATAATATATGTGGGATTGTGATATATCTGCATAATGTAAAATCTGGAAAAGAACAAATGTCAAGTTTAATGTATGTATTTATTTTGGCACACTGATACAAAGAAAAAAAAACATTAAATCTTTTGCAGTTCCTTGGAGGAAGGGCCATTTGGAGTGTCGTCATCTTCCTCATCATCCTCTGGTGCTGAAGAATTTCCAGTCTCCAGGACCGATAGTTTGACGCTCTCTAGTGGATCACGACATTGACCCTTTCTTTTACGGTCAGAAAACCACCCCAGCACACCGCCGATGACCCCGCCTGTAGACGCCACTCCGGCCGTTGTGGCAGCCGTAAAGCCAGCGGCACCTTGAAAGCAAAGAGTTCAGAAATCAGAAACTACTGAAGGAGGTATCTACCATGAATTCAGGTTCTAATTTTACAGCAGACTGATTGGTCAACTGGTTGGTTAATTGGTAGTTGCTTGCATGACCTGGTTGGTAACTTGGGTCGAGTGGTTAATGTGATTGGTGATTTGGACTGAATCTTTTACTGTCTGTTCTGCATGATGGTTGGTTGGACGAATGTAGTGATCGATCGACTCACCTACTGACTGAAGAACAGCCACTAAGCTGCCTGCTGCTACTGCTCCTCCATTAGCTACAGCAGCTGATGACATCATACCGGCAGCTATGGAGCCGGCTGCGATGCCACCGGCGGTGAAGCCCACCAACCCGAGTACAGCAGGGGCTAACACGACAGTACCAACTAGAGAAAATACACAAACCCAGAACAAAATACAACAACATTGTGTACAACAAGCTTATCTTGAGTAAGAAAACTGTATTAGCCAACGAGCTGTAAAGGCCTGTGACGTTGGCCGGAACTCAACCCATCAGTGATTGTTTTCCTGACACAGTGACATTGAATGTAATCTTTCTGTAAGGTTTAGAGAAACAAAAGTAAGAACACAGTAAACTCTGAATGGGATGCTACAGAAATCCATCTACTACTAGAGTGTTTTGAGAGAATCCACAGAACATTTGTTTTTAGAATGATCTCCCAGTACTGACCTGTACCAGCGGCCACCCCTGCAGTGACGCCAATCACAGTTTTGATCACCTCTGAAATAAAGACGTAAAATGTATACAGTATTAATATAGTACAATGTGATATTAAAAAGACACAGACACAATACCAAGATGTTGTTCTATGAGCTAATGCTATTTTACCGTTTATATGCCACATAAACTGAAGCTCTAGCAGTTATATCTATATTATATAATATGATCCGTTATGGTGTTACACTGATATGACGAACAACTAGTACAATCCGTTTACGATATTACATTAGTTCTGTTCATAATTATTTTTGATCTATCTATTTAGTTTCATACAAATGCATATTGTTTTTGCATCATTTATGATTCAGAAATAAATAAATAAAAAGAGAATATATGGTTTATTTTCAGAATCTAATCCAATCGGAATCATGAACCCAGTATTGTAAGGGTGCTGTGTATCAAAGATGCTGAGGTGACAAAATGATCCGGATCAAATCTCTCTGAATATATATACATGAGTTAAATAATGAGCACCTGGGAATGAAGAGATTTTAGCCAGAAATAAAGCTCCAAAGTTGCTAGAACAGGGCAAAAAGTTCCAGCTCGATAACCTCAATAACCACACCATGATTTCTGTATTTTAGCTCTATGGAATGTGACGTTGTGAGAACCGGTTTGATTGTGAATCCGGTTCATGTTCAGGTTCCTTCCTCACGCGGTCTCAGGGAGCTTTTTTTTTTTTTCTAATCCATTTGAGTTGAATAATAAAAGTACAACACCAACCAACCAACCGACCAACCAACCAACACACACACCACGGATCTGTTTATATATAAACATGCTGCATGTGTTTCAGGGTGGATTCTGTTCGTGAAGATAATTCATTTCCATTTCTATTCGGATTAAGAAACTAACATACTTCTGGATATTCAGTACAATCTGCTTTGTAGAAATATCATCATACCGAGTTTCATTACTTACTTTTCATGCTGAAGTGTCTAAACACAACACTGAGTGAATGGCAGCAACCACCAGGAACAAATGGCGCAGTTGTTGCTCAAACTCACTTCCTATATTTATCTGGGAATAAAATCCGCCTCATGAAATGTGATTGGTTAATACACACTTGAACAGTTCGCTGATTGGACAGGAAGGTTTTAACGCCACATGTACCCCAAAACAATAAAAAATTATATTAAAAAAATATTTTTTTCCCCAAATGGATATATACACAAAAATATATACATATATATATATTTAATCATATATATTTTTATATCATTTTTTTTACATTTTTATTTTTTATTTTTCTATTTATACAATACACAAATTGGTCCAATTATATATGATTGACTAATAAAATCAGCCAGTCGATTGCCTCCTTTATCTCCCCTGAAAATAAAATGCTAAATATGATTATTTAAAAATAATCACAACCCGACTATTGAAAAAAAAAATCACAAAACAAATAAATCTGCTAGAGAAACATACAGAGTTAAAAAAAAAAAAAATAATCCAACACAATTTTTAACATAGCCATCAAATTTTTGTTATATTTTCTCACAAGCAAAAAAACAAACAAACAAACAAAAAAAAACTCGTAAACTTGGCAAATAAATTTAGTCTGTAGTTTATTGCCACTTTTGGTTTTCTCTACAGTTTAAAAGCTCCTAATGTCTGCCTTGTGGGACTTTTAATATGACCATATATGGAGATATGTGGGCGTTCCTTAATGTTTTACTTTTTAAGGTATATTAACATCAGCTGTGTGATAAACTGCAGCTTTTTCTGCGTCTTCGCGTTTTTACGCTTTCAGGAGTGATCACAAAAGGTCAGTTATTTTCTGCATCATTCTAACCAATCTGTACACTTGTTACACCCCATGAAAAGGAGGAAAATATATATTAATAAAAGAGACAAGGACTTGTGCTGTTGTCTGCGTGCTGAGCTGTAATTGGCTGTGACGCACAGCATAGTTCGAGTCAGCTACTCCAGGCAGCCTTTGAGTTCCCCCTACTGGACACTTCTTGAATTACATCTAATTTTTAGTTAACCAACAGAATTAGAACAATAATTAACACCACATGAATTAATCATTTTGACTTAGCTAGCACTCTTTCTGTTGCAGTTAACAAACTGATAATAGTTATGAACTGTAAAAATTAATCATATTGATCTTTTTAAACCACTACACACTCGTCTTTTTTATGATTTAACTTTATATTGTGTGTATGTGAGTAAAAAAGAGGTGACATGATGGACAGTATACTAAGTGTGTAGTGTGTGTAGTAAACTCATGGGATAAATCATTGGCTCTGCAACGTCACTTGTCCTCACACACTAGAATTAATCAAATCATCTTTGTTTAGCTCAAAATATCACTGACAAGTCCAACAGTTTTGGAGTTGACTGTAAATGCTTTTACACTTTTATTTTGTCTCAATAATAGTATAGAAATATTAAAATCTACTCGAGAAATGTGTTGGAAAAGAAGTTAAAATCGGTGTATATTTTTGTTTAGAATTTGTGGCTAGTTTAAAGGTGGGGTCTCCGATTTTTTTTTAGAAATGCTTCAGAAAACAGTTGGGCCGAAAAATAAACAAAAAACAGAACAAACGTGTAGCCAATGAGCAGAAAGGGGCGTGTCTTGTCGATACGGGCAGAGAGAGTGTTCAGTGCGCGTGTGTGACATTAGCAGAAAGCGGTTTTAACATTGACATGGAGGATAAAAACAAAGAAAGAAAGAGAAGAAAGACTTACGATAAGGACAAGAAGTAGGACGTGTTAATATAGGATCAGCTTTCCAGCGCTGGAGAGAACTGAAGGAGCAGGAAGTTGGCCACATATTCACAGGTTGGAGTTTCCCGAGTCAATAACTCCTGAGCTAAACGCTGTTACTACACAAATAACACCTCTTTTCTATCGTAGTAATGTAGAGAGGCAGCTACAACCACGTTTTGTGTAGTAACAGCGTTTAGCTCAGGAGTTATCGACTCGGGAAACTCCGACCTGTGAATATGTGGCCGACTTTACTTAAGACGCCGAGGCGCTTTTTTCCTTCTCGATAGGTGAGTAACGTTGGTTTTGCTTTGTTACACAGAACTAATATATGCCTTTGTCCTTTACATCATTATGCTTGTGTGGCATTTTTGCTTGTTTGTTTATCTACAATCATATTGTTCTTCCCTTCAGCTATGATAAAGACACGTTTCTTTCCGTTACTCGCCTGGGTTACGTATGTATGTGTGGGCGGAGCTATGGATACAGGGGTGGGACCCGTTTGGGTTAGGGGCGTGTTTGTTTTGGTGATTTTCAAATGTCAACATTAGCTTTCAAACAACGTAGACCCCACCTATAATTGAGTGTCCGGGTACTTACTTTATACACACCTGGCAACCAGAGTGACCATAACAGTCAGCCTCATATATGAACACAAGCAAAAATATTAATGAATACCAGACCTGTAATTTATTTAAATTTAAGCTAAAAATCTCTCAAGACACTTATTTTTATTTAACGTTATGAGGTTGGGGTTAATTAGCAGGGTCTGTCTGGTAAAATCTCTCAACTCTATTCATCTCTACTGTGTGTTATTCACCTCGTCAGGCTTCAAACCTGATGCTTGATGTGTTCCAGGGACTGACTTACCTTACTTTGCTGTAATCCACATGAAGAGCATTTTCTCAAAATTTTATTCATTCAGATATTTCTATTTCAGACACGACTTCAGACACTCATTAGTTAAGTTCGCCTTAAAAGCTTTTATCCTCGTATCCTCAACTGGATATTGTTGATTTGTGCCCGATGTGATGGTAACGGTACTGTTGCTTGTCCCAGGCTCTCATTCACACTCTGCTCGCACTGTATACACACTTCCTGCTGGGTGTCTTCACCCTTTCCAGTCTTCTTATGGAGTTTTTTCTCACCTAAATCTATATTTCTGCATTGAGACTCTGTCTGTTGTTAAACGAGACAAAGTTGTATCTGATCTACGGTCAACGCTTCTGGCCGTACAGAAGGACCCTACAAATTAACTGACAAATCATGCATGTGCACATAATTTTGCATGTTTTTTTTTGTAAGAATTTTTTTGTAAGAATATTGCTGAAAACAGGACGAAAAGTCATTTCTTTGTTTCAGTGCCACGTTATTGTACAGTATATTTACTGTAACTCTGCCGTACGAAACGTAAATCCCAAGCTTGCGATCATTAAATCTCTGTGCTACCTGCAACTACATGCTTTAGTAACGATACAATCACTGATTTGAGTGACGTGTGAGTTTCAGATCTAGTAGCTCTCTAAGCTTTCCTCTGATAGCTCGCTTGATTTTGCTGTCTTTTTTTAACACTTTGTTTTACTTTGTTTAAAAATAAGGGAAACTGCAAACACACAAGTTTTTTCACAACTTTGAAACTTTCTACGAGAGCTGTGCTGATGCTCCCATGCACGTGGGTGGAAGAATACGCGTTGTGATGACGTCGTGAAAAAAAAACACGAGTGGACATGTTGGGGGAAAAAACGATTATCCGAGTTTGCTTGATTTTTACGTTAATTTCTGCCAAGACAGTGGGGACGCTCAACAAACATAAAGTTATAGATTGAACCCTTTTTCCTATGACTTTGAAGCTTAAATCTTAACACACTCTACACACTGACATCGTATCTGACTCACAGCTCTTACGCTTGCACGCAAAACGTATTAAACTTACTGTAGTTACCGGATAATAATCCTGCATAATTATCCATTAACGACTAAACGATAAGGACGAGATACGTCACCTTAAACGTACCTTCAAGATAAACGTTAAGGTTTTACTTTTCCACTGCGGTTTATTTGCTCTATCAATCATACCTCCCCCTTTCTTTTCTTTTCTTTTTAATAAAAACACCGTTGAGTAACGACACACGATCTTCTAGATCTAGTTTAAAAAACACACCTGAAAACGATCTAAGCTGCAGGAAAACTGTGGGATTAATCAAGTCAAGCAATTTAATGAAAGTAAAAAAAAGAAAAAGAACCAAATCGGAAAAATCAAAAAAGAAAAAATAATTAACGAGGACATCCGACATTTTATTTGCCCTTGATCTTACAGTAAAACCATTAACATTTGAAAATGTTAGAAAAAAAAGACACATTATATACAAGTGACAAACAAAAAGAATCTGATAAAGCAGTGGTTTTGTACACCTCTACACCGACCTCCGCTAGAGAGACCATGCGCTTCTTGGCTAAACCTAAACCTAAACCACCCCCTCCAAAAGTCTCTGCTCTAAATACTCGCATGTGGTCTCAGGGGTTAAAAACAAACGGAGGAATGAAGATCTTCTAAAAACATACACACACACACTACTTCAAGAGGCTTCACATTGTCCTTTAACCGTCAGCGACGATTCGTCGATTTGCTCGCCTGCCACCGGCATCCAAGACGGGAAAAAAACGTGGGCTATGAGACTGTTAAGTACAATACATTTTTGTGTCGACTGGAAAATATTCCGATGTGTTTGGAGACTCCGTTCCTCCGTGGCACTCCTGATTCGTACATCCACAAGCAGAGACGGAGCGAACTGAACGAGAGAAACGTGACGCTTTTCTTTATCTCACTTTTTGTTGGCTTGTCGTTCTCTGAAGTGACGCCGCTGTAACCTTTATGGAACTTCAATGACGTGGCTCAAGTCTCTTATATATATTTTATATATTTCAATCTTTAAAAAAAGAAAACAAAAAGAAAACAAACAAAAGAAAGAAAAAAGTAAGGAATGAGTGGAGAATCAGTCCGGTCGCAGTAGGTTACTCCGAGGCTGGTGTGGGCTCAGCGGACGTGGCCTCAGGCGTCGCCTCGATCTCGGCAGGAGTGGAATCTGCAGCTTCCTCGGATTTGGCGCTCTCCTCCGTGGGGGTGGCTTCTGCCACAGGGGCAGGGGCGGGCTCCTCTGCTTTAGGCTCCTCCTCTGCAGCTTCTGGAGCAGGTGCTGCCTCTGCTTCTGCCTCAGCCTCAGCAGGTGTCTCGTTGGTCTCGGCAGCCGGCTCCTCCTCTTTGGTCTCCTTGGGGGTGTGGCCATTCTCTTCTGGCGCTGGCGCTGCCTCCGCCCCCCCTGCCGTCTCCTCTGTGCTCTTCTTGTTCTTCTTCAGCGAGAAGCCCTTAAACTTGAACGAGTTCTTCAAAGAGAACTTCTTCTTCTTTTTGACCTCATTGGGTGCCTCGCCCTCGGCTGCCTTGTCGCTGGTTCCTTCGCCCTCTGCAGCCTCTATGGTGTCCCCGGCCTCTGCCGTGTCGTTCGCGGCCTCAGCGGTTCCATTGCCGTCTGACACCGTCGCCTCTCCCTCGGGTTTACCGGACACGTCGCCATTGGTTTTGACATGGCCGTTCTCCTGGGGATGAAAATAAGAAACATTAGATACAGTTCAAGACATCTAACAGCTTACATTTCTGTCACGGTGCCATGTGTCATGACACGAACAACACAAACGAGACGTTCACACACTGCCTTATATTCACATGTACGATCTGCGTTGTGATCCACCATTTCAAGCCAATACTGTTGTGACCTAACGCACAAAACATAAATGGACAAATAACACTGACAAATAGCTCCAGCATCAAAGTTGCCCAAAAACACGGGATGACGATCGGATCTGTTTGCTGACTGGATTTGTATTTAAATGCTTTCTCTGTAAAATCTACCGGCCATGTTGTAAGTGAAAACATGGTCATGAAACGCAAACACAAACATGTGCTACACCGCAACACGTGTTTAGCCACTGACAAATTTACCACCACACACAGCTTTTGTGTTTAATCCTATGCATGTACAGTCCTGACCCGCAGGGGGCGCTGTTTCACAGGCTCTTTTGTTTATTTTCTCCGGTTTTAAAACGCAGTACTCGGCTCTTAACACTAAGCGCCGCTGTTGTTCCAGGATTCAAACGTGAACGAGGAGAACGTGACAAAACAGGGGCGCGTCCTAAAAGGCGCATTAATGGCACCGTGTAGGACGGAGAATCCATTGTTTCATACACTGTCTAGTGTACGTAGAAAGGGAGCAGGGAGGCGTTTGAGCCTTGGACCTCTGGAGATAAACGGCTCGTGTTGTTTAATAACGTGATTTCTTCAATTAAGTGACAATTGTTTGATTAAAAAAAACCGCGTGTGTGTTTAGTACAAATCGGCAGCATTGCTAAGTCTGTAATATACTCATGGCTGGGGATAAGTCAACATTTAAGTGTTTTTTTTTTGGCTAACATTTTATAGATTACATTACATACACACACATATATATAGACACAAAACATCTATAAATGAGCTCCATTGTGTCGAGATCAACCCTCTTACCCCAAAATGGCTCCCTACATCCGTGCACTGCTTGGGGTATCAAATGATGGCGCCCTGCACCCCATGCAGAGCATTACGCACTCAACACCCACCGACTGGGATTGAACCCAAGCCAAAACCACCATCAACCAACCCCCAGACAGACGCCTCGAGCTTCATCATCACCACTAAACCCGAATGAAATGAATGCAAAACGTGAACACGAGAGAGATCGAGAGATGGTGTGTTTGTGTGTGTTGTGCTCCATTTTCTCAGCCGTCACTCAGTCCTGTGCGCGCTTTTGTTCGCTCCTCGGCAGCACGGCGCAAAAAAGCCCCTCATTTGCATCCTTTGCGCTCTTTTGTTCCCAAATCACCCCACGGAGCACGATGAGCTCAGCGCAATGAGAAATGAATCATGACTAACCTGTTCATCAACTCAAAAGCTCATTTTATTTTAGTATAAATACATTCATTTAAAAAAAAATAAAATAAAATCATACAGCATCCTATCATCTCTTCGCCAACAAAAGGTACCCAGGATGGCGGACTATGGTGGCATTTCGTACTGCTGTGTGTTCCAGCTCTGCTTGGATACACCGAATGGATAAGATCCGTTTATTCAGGACAAAACAAACAAATAAACAAAAATCAACAAACAAAAACAAAGCCGTAAAAAGACGCGGAGGGGTTTGAATACAATTTACTCACAATGTACGGAGGAATAATTATACAGATCTAAACCAGAACAACACACTTACATGGACGGAAATAAAAGAGAGAAAAAGAAGGGTAGCAGGTAGTTAAAGGTGAGAGACGGGATGTAAAGTGGCCCCATATGGACACATCTTTTACCTGGCCGTTGGTTTTAGCGGCTGCGCTCTCAGCCTCGGCTGCTCCACCCTTAGACAATTGGGCTCCCATCTTCACTCCAAAACCAAAACTGTAGCCAACCGAAAAGATGAAAAGAAAAGACGTAGAAAAGTAAACTTCTCGTTCCAAAGTTCAAAAAAATTCGAGACCCGGAAAGTCCTCTGTTTTTCTTCACTTTATTAAATGAAGTGCGTAAGACGCGAGGTTCCACATCCACTGCGCGTTCAGCAGGCGATCTGAAGCTCGAGATGTCGACGCGTGTATTTGTGAAGCTCAAATATCGCGCGAGGCCCCGCCCACATGGGCGTGGCGAAAAACGTGGGGGCGTGTCTCCTGCCTCTCTCAAATCTAGTGGGCTCAGTGTCAGTTGTTCTAGGTTACTTAGCTTCTGTTCGCTAGTACTTGAGCTACACGATTAAAAAAAAACATTTAAGAGTTATTTCGAGGTTATTTATTTATATATTTATTTATTTGTAGAGATTTTTGTTTTTTTTCTAGGTGTCTATGGCACTAATCTATTTAATTCCACCAGTTCCATAGACTACACATAAGATGGGCTCCAGGTTCTACCAAGGTTCTGTTTGGACTGATGAAACTCTGAGTTTCTCCAAATGTTCTTCAAGACACTTAAAGTATGTTTAATGGCATTTTTAAATCCATATTTGACTCAAAATCGGACGGATAAAAGTCCTGCCGTATTAAAGTGCTTCTACTTAGAACGAGGAGACCTGCGTTCCTTTAAATGTTCTTTTAATAGAAACAATTTCAGTTCGTTCATTTTTTTTTCAAGGCGTCTGTGATGTTATGATTTCATTCCGGTTGTTATCTTTAAGATCTATGTTATCTTTTTTCTATTTTTATTTCAACGCTATTCATATTAACTACAAATTGTTAAGGGTCCCACGTAGCATTAAAAAGGATTCTACCTTGCATAAAGAAGCCCTGACTTTATATAGAAGCTAATTTTAGGAGGGACAAACAAATAAAACAACTGAATATTAGACAAGGAATTGGACGGTTAAGGGTTCTAGCGTATGATAAACTCTGAACTATCTGCTCTGAACAGAAAAACAGAGACTTCCGAGACTTAATATATCCGCCAGGAAAATTCCATCAGTTTCAAGGGATTCGATTTGTTTATTTATTTTTGAAACCGACCATTAGATGATTAAAGGTTTCTTAAAGCGTTCTACTTTAAATGGGGGACAGTTCTCATTCAATAATGTGCGAGGTGACCTTTTGTTCTGAGGGTAAACCCGGCGTGTTTTTCCACACGTCACACCTGAGCGTTGCTTATACTAGATAACTTCTTCTTCTTCTTCTTTCGGCTTTTCCCTTCAGGGGTCGCCACGGCGAATCATCTCTCTCCACCTATCCCTATCTTCTGCATCCTCAACACTTGCACCCACTAGCTTCAAATCCTCATTAATTACATCCATATTCCTCCTCTTTGGCCTTCCTCTTTGCTTCCTGCGTGGCAGCTCCATGTCCAACATTCTCCTACCGATATACTCACTCTCCGTCCTCTGAACATGTCCAAACCATCTTAGTCTGGCCTCTCTAACTTTGTCCCCCAAACGTCCAACATGAGACGTCCCTCTGATGTACTCGTTCCAAATCCTGTCCAATCTTGTCCCTCCCAAACAGAACCTCAACATCTTCAGCTCGGCTACGTCTAGCTCTGACTCCCGTCTCTCCTTCAGTGACACCGTCTCTAAACCATACAGCATGGCCGGTCTCACCACCGTCCTGTACACCTTCCCCTCGATTCTCGCCGATATTTTCCTATCACACAGAACTCCTGACACCTTTCTCCACCCACTCCAACCTGCTTATACCAGATAACAAATGAGGAAATCCGGCTGTACAGTAGAGCGTCTTGTTTTCACGTTTAACTTTCATTCCTATTTTATGAAGATTGTTCGATCTTTTGGGTTCACCTGAGCATTTAGTGCAGTGGAAACTGTTACTACAGATGTGGGATAGACACATCCATGCTGAAATATTCATCTGAACCGATTAGTTTTAGACCTCGACGCTGCAGAGCTGACGGACTACGTTTACGGTCAGGAACTGTACGGATCGGACATATTCCAAAGCCGACGAGGAAAATCCGAGCCGGTTTATTGTTAGAATAAAAGATCAAGCCTTTAGTCAAAAGTGTTGCTGTCGAAACAGGTCGTATTTTAACCGATCATCGGGTTTCGTGCGGTTTTCAGGAACACAAACCTGTTTTATAGGGAATGCAAACAGTTCTTCACACAAGCACACACAAGAAAACAAAACAAAACAAAGTGATGCAACAGTGTAAGATGTTAAAAATCATCTCCAGGTAAACACGAGAGGTCAGAAGTCAGAGGTCTGTGTGGAAACTTCGAGAGAAGGAATGTGAAGAATGACAGAATTCCAACCCGTTAAGTTTGGGATAAGGGGGCGGGGCTAAGGCCTGGTTATACTTCAGCGGAATTGCTTCTGAAAGCTGGAATGATCTGGAAGGATCGGAGCTGTCCATCAAACAAGAGCGTGGGGCTGTGAACCAAAATCGAATCATTATCTCCTGGATTAAATGATTACATTTTTTGATTTGCGTCGTGCAAAAATGTAAAGAAGATTTCACTTAGATGTGTTTGTCTTTCACGTTCTCTACATCCGTCTGGAAATGAAATAAAGAATAGGAAAACAGACGAGTCCGACGTGTAAGGAAAATGAAGCGGTGCGACGTTTTCCTTTGTTGTTTTAGATCCATTTAACCAACAAATCTGTCTGTGTTCTCCTTCACCTTGTGTGTGTGTGGAGTTTGCATGTTCTCCCCGTGCCTCGGGGGTTTCCTCCGGGTACTCCGGTTTCCTCCCCCGGTCCAAAGACATGCATGGTAGGTTGATTGGCATCTCTGGAAAATTGTCCGTAGTGTGTGTGTGTGTGTGTGAGTGAATGAGAGTGTGTGTGTGCCCTGTGATGGGTTGGCACTCCGTCCAGGGTGTATCCTGCCTCGATGCCCGATGACGCCTGAGATAGGCACAGGCTCCCCGTGAGCCGAGAAGTTAGGATAAGCGGTAGAAGATGAATGAACGAATGAATGAATCTGTCTGTGTTTATGCTCAAGAAAAGAGAAGGTACTGAAGTGATATTTTGTGGTGCCGGAAAAGAGAGTCGGCTTGGTGCAGAACTACCCTGTACCCTGAGAGACGGCGGCACCAGTCGAGCAGCGCATGAATATAAATAAATAAATAAAAATCACAGAAAATATTAGAAAGTTTCAAATTGAAACGTATCCTCATCTGGGTGAGCCATGTGATTTAAAGAACTCCCTGAGATGACATGGGGAAGGAACCTTGAGAGGAACCTGGCTCAATAGGAAACCCCTCCTCATCTGGGTGACACCAAAGATTGTGTGTGATTTATTAACCTTTTTGTTTTTCTGTGTTAAGCCAAGTGGAGTCGAGTAACCAGGAGCTCTGTGAGCAATTTCTAAATCAGGAGCTTCGGCGTGATTTCTGGGTTAATTACAGATTGAACATGACCTCATTTTCTGAACTCGGGCCTGAGGACAATTTCCAGACTTTCAAACCTGTAGGATTCGCATGTTGCGTTTCCTTCGGATTTCGCAAGGCGGATTCAGAAATCCTGAGTCGTAAAACGTTTTGGTTCGAACATCATTTCGTCAGGACTGGACTTGCCCGAGCGAGAGTTTTCTCCTTGTACAGTAATGTGAAGTGTTCACTGAAGGCACCTCTCAAGAACAACTGTCTACATGTTAGCATTTTGGACTTGAGCCAACTGACACAAAGCTTTTACAAAAGACAGGTTTGAAATAAGAACGGAGCGCAACGCTGCTTCCTGGACTCGCTCGTATCAATTGTTGTGCGTTTAACAGGAGAATACAAGGCAAGACAAGTTGAGACAAGCCACAGACCCACAGGTCCTTTACAGATTGCAGTTAGATAGATGAAGCAGAACCTCCGTGTCGGGCTCGTTGCCTATAGGGACTCTGTTTACGGAGAGCAAAGAATAGCATCAGTTCTCTGGAATCTTATCACTGTGTGTACTGCAGAGTGGCTAAAAGTCTCCGATTTCTTTACGCAAGAAAAGCAAATAAAGAACAAAATGACTTTTTAAAATTCTTCACTCAAGGTAAACAAAAACAACAACAAAAACAAATGACTCAAAGTATGTCGCAATCATCCGAGAAAGTTTTAGCAATGTGGGAATGTACGGTAGGAAAGTAACTGGTTAGCTTAGCTTCTCAGATGTTCTGCTAATCAGCTCCTGATTAACTGTCATCCAAACCAACTGGCTTAATAAAGATAATATTTGCTGAGCGATAGATGGGGCGGAGCTTAAGTGAAATTTGATCGGCCGCCGCGGTAATATAGCGAACACTCGCTAGCTATTAGACAAACGTGCGAGAGAAAAATATCCGAGGCATACGAGCTAACGTCTTAGCTTCTGCCGAGTCTAGTTCACCGATCAAATGTTGAAATAAAATTTTAGCATAGAATTATGTTTCGTTTGCTGGAAATGCAGCGGCGACTGTAAAAGCCACGGCGGAACAACACTGAAGTCTGAGAACGGAGTCACACCCCCCCTGCCCTCGATTCACTTCGCCTCTATAGTCATTTCACACATAAAGGTTTTTCTGACGATCATCCCTCAAGTGGGAACTGTGAACGCTCGAATGTCTCGTATTCATAACTGATCCCTAACCCCTGCCCTCCCCTGCCCTTCCCTGCCCTCCCCTGCCCAGCCGCGAATGAAACACAGACCCTCTCCGGCACTCGCCGTGGAATCTAAGGAATGTTTCAGCCACCCACAGATCTCCGTTTCCGCTCGAATCGTCCCTAAGCCGAAGAGCAAGCAACATCTGATTCCTGCCCCCCCCCCCCACATCAAAACAAAAAAAGGGTGAGGAAACGATGGGCGTAATTCTGAGCACAGCGTAGAATGAGACACATCTGATTTCTGCTCTAGCTGCGGTTCAAGGGGCGAAAAAATCATAACCGACGTTAATAAAATCGCCACTTAAACTCTTTTTTTTAAAAAAAATCTTAATCTGTTAAATAAATTGAATTTACTCGCTGTATTTATTGCCAACTTCCTTCTGCTCAAAAGAAATTCCTGCAGTTTTTCAGTTCCTAGACAAGTCCAACTACGACCGTTTATAAATTCCTAGCCTAGTTGGTTAGCTAATCGGATCCCAGTCAGTGCAAATAGTAAATTCCTCGCTGAAGTCTTGGCTAAACTGCCCTCAGTCAGTAGCAATTTTGCACTTCCTGCTAAATCAGTAGGAATTTATGAGTTTAAATTCCAAAAAAAAAAGAGTAATATTTCTAGCAAATTATTTCTATCTCAGATTGACGTATTTAGTTGAACCCTGAGGTAAATCGGTCTACATTCAGTCCTTACTGGTGTTTGTTTATTTCAAAACCGCTACAAAATGGACCTTTCTGGCTAACGTTAAAAGTCAAGGCTACGTTGACGATTCTAAGCAAAAATGTATACATACGAATTATTTTTAGCTAAATTAGCATTAGTTATCTATCATCTTATTATAAACCAACTCATTTAAACAACAACCAGAGCAAACACGACGTGTGTAAGTGTGTGTGTGTGTGTGTGTGTGTGTGTAGTTTTAGAGTTTCAGTCATTTTGATGTACCGCGATGGTGAAATGTATTCAGCTGCTGGAGTGAACTGCACCTGGGATCTGGGAGTGTGTGTGTGTATGTGTGTGTGTGTGTGTGTGTGTGTGTGTGTGTGTGTGTGTGTGTGTGTGTGTGTGTGTGTGTGTGTGTGTGAGAGAGCTGAGTGAAGTGTACAAGTCTGTCTGGCAGTGTGGAGCTGCAGTGTTAGTGGGTCAGTGTGCCAGCAGTGGCTCTTCATCAGCACAGTCACGTACTACATCAGTACTACTCTCTCTCTCTCTCTGTCTCTCTCTGTCTCTCTGTCTCTCTCTCTCTCTCTCTCTCTCTCTCTCTCTCTGTCTCACACTTACACACACTCTGTCAGACAGAAAGGGGAACTGGAGGCTTGCTTATGCCGTGGCAGTGCAGTCAATACAATGGAATTGTGTGTGTGTGTGTGTGCGTGTGTGTGTGTGTAGGTCAGACACAATTATGTTTGTCTCTCTAGCATTTGTGTATTGGTGCTGTAGACTGTGAGCGATTAGATGAATCTACTCATTCTCAGTACGCGCATCTAGACTACTCCGTACACTTCACTCTCGCATCTACTCAGCTACTCTGCTGTAGCACTAACAGTCTCGCGATGCACGTACGAGAGAGACGCCGAGGGACGCGCTGGCGAGCGCGCGCAGAGCGATAGCGCGCGCGCGAGGACCGCGCGCGTCTGTATGACTCTAGCTCGAGAGTCAACATCTCGATCTCACTCTATCTCTATGAATCTCGCGCGCTCTGGTACGCGATCTATATCTATAGTCGGACATCGTTCTGAGATCTCTATGATGAGAGATCTAGAGAGATGCGAGATAGAGAGGACTATAGACTAGAGTCTCGTATCTGTGACCTATCTATCGCTTGACTCTTTCTCTCTCTCTCTCTGTACCTCTCTCTCTCTCTCTCTCTGTACCTCTCTCTCTCTCTCTCTCTCTCACTAACACAATTTGTCCTTGAAGCTAGGGAAAGCGCTGCCCTTGTGTTATGAAGAGAATGAGTAAACGAAAGAAGGGAGATAGGATGAGGAACACACACACACACACACACACACACACACACACACACACACACACACACACACACACACACACAAAGAACGAGAAAGGGAGAAAGAAGCCTTCCATCTTTTCATTTAATGATTCTGTTGCCGTTTTGTGTTTCTCACACATCTGCACATCTTGCATGGTGGTTGTGTGTGTGTGTGTGTGTGTGTGTGTGTCTCCCCATGTGTGTGACCCAGTTTCACCCCTCCTGTTTTTCCTCCTACCCGAGATAAACCTCCCCCCACTGGTTTACAATAACAGGAGGGGACGGAGAAAAAGAAATGGCTTCACACGAAGCTCTCAGCAGCACTGCGAATCTTTAACGCGGATAAACACGTGAGCCGCGTTAGCGCGCGGCGACGGGGCGACACGAGGACACGACAAATGGCGTTTTTTTTTTTTTTTTTAATAAACAGCAAGGTCAAAAGGACAGCCTGTGTTTTGGCTACAGAACCGTAATCATAAGCAGCCAAGTATGAGAGTCTCTGTTTTTATTTAAATATCAGTCAGGTAGAAATGATATCAATCATAACACCCGAGGGTCAAGACACAGAAGTGGGACGGCGAGGCCACGAATATTTACAGATATCTCTAAGGAAAGTCTCGAGCAGATTTTCCAGTTTCATGGAAGGAGTCTCCAGTCTCAGAGTCTCCAGTTGTTGTTCAGCACAAAGACGAGCGTTTTATTCCTTAGTTCAGAATTCGACCGTAAGTCTAGATCTCTTCATCGGATGAAATGAAATTCTCACGTGTTTTTATGAAGTATGTCCACGTATAAAGTACAAAAAGGATCCTATACGCAATGAGTGTAGCAGAGAAACAAAGCTACCTGTGAAAGCTGGGCAGATAATCAATGGCCCCGACATCCGAACAAAGGACATTAGGGACGGAGTAGGAAAAGGAGGAGGAGACGAGGAGATGGAAAGGAAAGAGGTGGGGAAGAAACGAGATGAAAAGAACAGACTGACCTTTAAAGCTACAATCAGGTGCTGATTAGAGAAGGATTTAAAAAAAAAAAAAAAAAAAAAAAAAGGCAACATTATAGCATAGATAATAAAATAATAAAACACCGTTCTCAAAGTCTGGAGTCTGAAATGTAGCCGAGGGCCAAAACTTTTGGATCTGTCTGTATATTACCGGAAATCACAACCTTTTATCGTCTTTTGTTTTTATCGTTTATGTATTCATTAGCCTGTTTATCTGGTCGTTTGAATGAAATGAATTTAGAAAGAAAGAGAAAAAGAACGACGTATCTAATGAAGGATAATCCGAATAAAAACGATTTTAAACGACCCCTAAAAAAAAAAAAATAATAGAATTAACAAGAAAATACAAACAAACAAAAATACTATAATCACATTACAGGATAAGATTTACTGATTACAGGAATCCAGTAATCTCTCTGTTCTTTTCAGTGCAATTCATCACGTAAAGTTTGTGGGCTAATTATACTAAGCTAATTTAGCTAAGCTATGTAGTCTTTCTCTGCAGCTAAAGATAAACAGTAGCTTAAAGGTGGGGTCTCCGATTTTTTAGAAATGCTTCAGAAAACTGAGTCAGGCCGAATAGTAAACAAAAAAACAAAACTAACGTGTAGCGTGTCTTGTCGATATGGGCGGAGAGAGTGTGTGACATTAGCAGAAAGCGGTATTAACATCGACATGGAGGATAAAAACAAAGAAAGAAAGAGAAGAAAGACTTACGATAAGGACAAGAAGTAGGAGGTGTTAATATAGGATCAGCTTTCCAGCGCTGGAGAGAACTGAAGGAGCAGGAAGTTGGCCACATATTCACAGGTTGGAGTTTCCCGAGTCAATAACTCCTGAGCTAAACGCTGTTACTACACAAATAACACCTCTTTTCTATCGTAGTAATGTAGAGAGGCAGCTACAACCGCGTTTTGTGTAGTAACAGCGTTTAGCTCAGGAGTTATCGACTCGGGGAAACTCGACTGTGAATATGTGGCCGACTTTACTTAAGACGCCGAGGCGCTTTTTTCCTTCTCGATAGGTGAGTAACGTTGGTTTTGCTTTGTTACACAGAACTAATATATGCCTTTGTCCTTTACATGATTATGCTTGTGTGGCATTTTTGCTTGTTTGTTTATCTACAATCGTATTGTTCTTCCCTTCAGCTATGATAAAGACACGTTTCTTTCTGTTAGTCGCCCGGGTTACGTATGTATGTGTGGGCGGAGCTATGGATACAGGGGTGGGACTCGTTTGGGTTAGGGGCGTGTTTGTTTTGGTGATTTCAAATGTCAACATTAGCTTTCAAACAACGGAGACTTGAGGTACATTAGCTAGCTAGGTAGGTAGCTAGTGAGGAAGATTCATCAAATCTTCTTTAATTGGTTTCTTTATTTTGTTCCGAATGCACTCTGGATATTTAGCACACAACTGCGAATTCAGACTGAGGTAAAGTAGCTAGCTAGCTAGTGCGGAAGCCCGAATAGAACTTTAGCTTAGCTAGCTGACGCTATAATTTTAACACATTGAAAAACAAAGCCTTCCTGAATCGTGTCCTTCTGGATTTATACGGGAAAATGTTAGGCAGAAGTGAAGCCTGCGCATGAAGCGATACAGGAAAGTGTCTCAAGGCAAACGGTCTCGTTTACAGGCGACACATCGGCCGCTAAAGCAGCGAGGAGTCGAGTAATAGAACTCCGAATTTCTGAGCCTTATGTAAATGTAGCTCGGCGTATGACATTTGACTTGCACGCCACAAACCCGCTGCCTACTCGAGTGTAAACTGCAGCACTCCGTCATCGATCCCTCCGCCGTACGACAGGAGCAGAAGGAGAGGCACGTCGCAGCTGGGGGAGGGAGGTGGAGGGAGGGAGAAGTGGTGTGGCAGAAGGAGTGGAGTGGAGCGGATGTGTGTCGGGGAGAAGACGAGTAACCGAAGAGGATAATGTGTGTGACCCCATGACCTTTAAGTGTGTGTGTGTGTGTGTGTGTGTGTGTGTGTGTGTGTGTGTGTGTGTGAAAGAAAATCTGAACACATGCATATGAATCACATTATTGCCTCGAATCCTGGATGCCGCTGTATTAAGGATTTACGGATTACACCTACGAGCTTTAAAACACACACACACACACACAAACAGCACACCACACACCCACACACACACACCACCACACCAACACACACACACAAAAAAAAACGTTATTATTTAAAAAAACAATTGTTCAATCTTTGGATATTAACAAACCTCTATTTTTATACGCTGCATGCGTATTAATAGCTCTACGCCTCCCGCTCCTCGACTCTGATTGGTCAGAAGGTGTTTGGTTCGTTTCCCCGTGACAGGAGATCTGAATTACGATAATGAACTCCTCTGACACTTATCGTTTCCATAGTAACAGGGATTTTACACAAGCGGCTTTACAAAACACGCGAGCAGGCGTCGATATGGAAAGGATGTAGAACATTAAGAACAAATGTAAAAGAAAAAACAAACAAAACAACCTTGGTTCACTAACCGGATATTATGCATAAGTATTGGTACCCCTCTGTGGAAAACGAACCGTCTAAAATTCAGTGTCAACAAGATCGTTTCCTTATACTACCTGTGAACATGGACACGCTTTGATGTCCACACACACACACACACACACACACACACACACACACACACACACACAGTCACATTTTATCTTGTCGCCTTTTCTATAACCCTTTCTGTATCTGTGCTATTAAATCTTTCTGTTATTACCTAAACACTACCCCCCACCCCCACACACCACAGGGATAAAGTATCTCGTATTAAGGATTCTGTCAGTTACTGCCCATTGTTATTAGACCCGGAATAAAGTATCACATGTAACCCAATGGATTTGTCTTCCTGGTCCAATACGTAAAGTTCTTATGTTTCACCCTCTTCTTTTTTTCCTCACTCTCACATGCAAAAACACACACACACCAACATCACACACACACCTCCCTTTTCCCCCAACAAACAGTCTCCTTTGATTCCAGGCCCTGCTTTTGCGCATCCTGTACACCTTCTCGTTCTCACCATTCTCAGTGAGCTAAATGAAATTTTTCACATGCAGTCACAGTTTCACCAGTGGTTTTTTTTTTTTTTTTTTTTTCCTGTGGGTGTGACATTTTGTGTGTGGGTTCGGTATGATATTGAAAAGACTAGACTGGAACTCACCAACCCCCACAGGAGAATATGGACCCCGTGCCGAGAACGGTTTTTTTTTAGTGACAGTACCATGGCCCTAGGGAGAACGTGTGTGTTT
>NC_062521.1:1734129-1741629 GCF_022655615.1 Tachysurus fulvidraco
AAACCTCCCCCCACTGGTTTACAATAACAGGAGGGGACGGAGAAAAAGAAATGGCTTCACACGAAGCTCTCCAGCAGCACTGCGAATCTTTAACGCGGATAAACACGTGAGCCGCGTTTAGCGCGCGGCGACGGGGCGACACGAGGACACGACAAATGGCGTTTTTTTTTTTTTTTTTAATAAACAGCAAGGGTCAAAAGGACACGCCTGTGTTTTGGCTACAGAACCGTAATCATAAGCAGCCAAAGTATGAGGTCTCTGTTTTTATTTTAAATATCAGTCAGTAGAAATGAATCACTCATAACACCCGAGGGTCAAGACACAGAAGTGGGACGGCGAGGCCACGGAATATTTACAGATATCTCTAAGGAAAGTCTCGAGCCAGATTTTCCAGTTTCATGGAAGGAGTCTCCAGTCTCAGAGTCTCCAGTTGTTGTTCAGCACAAAGACGAGCGTTTTATTCCTTAGTTCAGAATTCGACCGTAAGTCTAGATCTCTTCATCGGATGAAATGAAATTCTCACGTGTTTTTATGAAGTATGTCCACGTATAAAGTACAAAAAGGATCCTATACGCAATGAGTGTAGCAGAGAAACAAAGCTACCCGTGAAAGCTGGGCAGATAATCAATGGCCCCGACATCCGAACAAAGGACATTAGGGACGGAGTAGGAAAAGGAGGAGGAGACGAGGAGATGGAAAGGAAAGAGGTGGGGAAGAAACGAGATGAAAAGAACAGACTGACCTTTAAAGCTACAATCAGGTGCTGATTAGAGAAGGATTTAAAAAAAAAAAAAAAAAAAAAAAAGGCAACATTATAGCATAGATAATAAAATAATAAAACACCGTTCTCAAAGTCTGGAGTCTGAAATGTAGCCGAGGGCCAAAACTTTTGGATCTGTCTGTATATTACCGGAAATCACAACCTTTTATCGTCTTTTTTTTTTTTATCGTTTATGTATTCATTAGCCTGTTTATCTGGTTGTTTGAATGAAATGAATTTAGAAAGAAAGAGAAAAAGAACGACGTATCTAATGAAGGATAATCCGAATAAAAACGATTTTAAACGACCCCTAAAAAAAAAAAAAAAAAATAGAATTAACAAGAAAATACAAACAAACAAAAATACTATAATCACATTACAGGATAAGATTTACTGATTACAGGAATCCAGTAATCTCTCTGTTCTTTTCAGTGCAATTCATCACGTAAAGTTTGTGGGCTAATTATACTAAGCTAATTTAGCTAAGCTATGTAGTCTTTCTCTGCAGCTAAAGATAAACAGTAGCTTAAAGGTGGGGTCTCCAATTTTTTAGAAATGCTTCAGAAAACCGAATCGGCCCGAATAGTAAACAAAAAACAAAACTAACGTGTAGCCAATGAGCAGAAAGGGGCGTGTCTTGTCGATATGGGCGGAGAGAACGTTCGGTGCGCGTGTGTGACATTAGCAGAAAGCGGATTTAACATCGACATGGAGGATAAAAACAAAGAAAGAAAGACTTACGATAAGGACAAGAAGTAGGAGGTGTTAATATAGGATCAGCTTTCCAGCGCTGGAGAGAACTGAAGGAGCAGGAAGTTGGCCACATATTCACAGGTTGGAGTTTCCCGAGTCAATAACTCCTGAGCTAAACGCTGTTACTACACAAATAACACCTCTTTTCTATCGTAGTAATGTAGAGAGGCAGCTACACCCGCGTTTTGTGTAGTAACAGCGTTTAGCTCAGCAGTTATCGACTCGGGAAACTCCGACCTGTGAATATGTGGCCGACTTTACTTAAGACGCCGAGGCGCTTTTTTCCTTCTCGATAGGTGAGTAACGTTGGTTTTGCTTTGTTACACAGAACTAATAAATGCCTTTGTCCTTTACATCATTATGCTTGTGTGGCATTTTTGCTTGTTTGTTTATCTACAATCGTATTGTTCTTCCCTTCAGCTATGATAAAGACACGTTTCTTTCTGTTAGTCGCCTGGGTTACGTATGTATGTGTGGGCGGAGCTATCGATACAGGGGTGGGACCCGTTTGGGTTAGGGGCGTGTTTGTTTTGGTGAATTTATATGTCGACATTGGCTTTCAAAGAACGGAGACTTGAGGTACATTAGCTAGCTAGGTAGGTAGCTAGTGAGGAAGATTCATCAAATCTTCTTTAATTGGTTTCTTTATTTTGTTCCAAATGCACTCTGGATATTTAGCACACAACTGCGAATTCAGACTGAGGTAAAGTAGCTAGCTAGCTAGTGCGGAAGCCCGAATAGAACTTTAGCTTAGCTAGCTGACGCTATAATTTTAACACATTGAAAAACAAAGCCTTCCTGAATCGTGTCCTTCTGGATTTATACGGGAAAATGTTAGGCAGAAGTGAAGCCTGCGCATGAAGCGATACAGGAAAGTGTCTCAAGGCAAACGGTCTCGTTTACAGGCGACACATCGGCCGCTAAAGCAGCGAGGAGTCGAGTAATAGAACTCCGAATTTCTGAGCCTTATGTAAATGTAGCTCGGCGTATGACATTTGACTTGCACGCCACAAACCCGCTGCCTACTCGAGTGTAAACTGCAGCACTCCGTCATCGATCCCTCCGCCGTACGACAGGAGCAGAAGGAGAGGCACGTCGCAGCTGGGGGAGGGAGGTGGAGGGAGGGAGAAGTGGTGTGGCAGAAGGAGTGGAGTGGAGCGGATGTGTGTCGGGGAGAAGACGAGTAACCGAAGAGGATAATGTGTGTGACCCCATGACCTTTATGTGTGTGTTTGTGTGTGTGTGTGTGTGTGTGTGTGTGTGTGTGTGTGTGTGTGTGTGTGTGTGTGAAAGAAAATCTGAACACATGCATATGAATCACATTATTGCTTCGAATCCTGGATGCCGCTGTATTAAGGATTTACGGATTACACCTACGAGCTTTAAAACACACACACACACACACACACACACACACACACACACACACACACACACACACACACACACACACACACAAAAAAAAAAAAAACGTTATTATTTAAAAAAAACAATTGTTCAATCTTTGGAATATTAACAAACCTCTATTTTTATACGCTGCATGCGTATTAATAGCTCCTACGCCTCCCGCTCCTCGACTCTGATTGGTCAGAAGGTGTTTGGTTCGTTTCCCCGTGACAGGAGATCTGATTACGATAATGAACTCCCTCTGACACCTTATCGTTTCCATAGTAACAGGGATTTTACACAAGCGGCTTTACAAAACCGCGAGCAGGCGTCGATATGGAAAGGATTTAGAACATTAAGAACAAATGTAAAAGAAAAAACAAAACAAAACAACCTTGGTTCACTAACCGGATATTATGCATAAGTATTGGTACCCTCTGTGGAAAACGAACCGTCTAAAATTCAGTGTCAACAAGATCGTTTCCTTATACTACCTGTGAACATGGACACGCTTTGATGTCCACACACACACACACACACACACACACACACACACACACACACACACACACACATTCACATTTTATCTTGTCGCCTTTTCTATAACCCTTTCTGTATCTGTGCTATAAATCTTTCTGTTATTACCTAAACACTACCCCCCACCCCCACCCCCCCCTACACACAGGGATAAAGAGGTATAAGACTCAGTTATGCACTGATAGAGATAAAGCCAGTAAACTGGATTTCTTCCTGTTCCACCATAAAGTTCCTGTTTCCTCTCTCACATGCAAAACACACACACACACACACACACACACACACACACAGTCTCTGTTCCAGTGCTTGCGCATGTTCACTTCTCTTTCTCACTCTCAGTGATGTAAATGAACTTTTCATGCAGTTAAGTTTCACCAGTGGTGTGTGTGTGTGTGTGTGTGTGTTGGTATGACTGAAAGATAGATGGAACTAAAAAGGAGAGAATGGAGAGAACGGAGTAGGTAGTGATGAAAGTGTGTGTGTGTGTGTGTGTGTGCGCGCACTGTGAAACTTGCACCCGGCCTAATAGGAAATCTAATAAAGATCTAAATATAGCCACACGCAGATTAATAAAACATTGACAACACTGCTTTGCTCTCTCATTTCACTCTCTGTTATTATGGTTCTCTCTGTGAGAGAGAGAGAGAGAGAGAGAGAGAGAGAGAGAGAGAGAGAAGGAGTTGGATGGAGAGACAGACACTGAGATATAATAATGTTTAATAAACTGAAAGAAAAAAAATTAACAAAAAAGATGGTCTGTTTGTGTGTGTGTGTGTGTGTGTACTTGCTCACATCACTGTTGTCATGGTGTTGATATGGCAACCACGGAGATCATCATTATCTCTACATCCCTACATCATCAGCCAAGAGAGACAGATGAAGAGCGACGGAGAGACGAACTGAGAGACAGACAGGTAGACTGAAATAAACAGAGATGTTGGGACAAACAGCGAGAGAGAGAGAAAAGTAGATGAGATGGAGAGAGAGAGATACATGTAACGACAAATAAGACATGCAGAGAGACAAACGGAGAGGGAGAGAGACAAAAAGACGTGCAGAGACGAAAAGAAAGACAGAGATGGACAGAGAGGAGGCGGTACACAGACAGAGAGACAGATATGAAGGTAGAAGGCTCGAAGGTAGAGACAGAAAAAAGACGGTGAGACAGACAGGAAGCGACAGACAGATCGACCGGATGAAAACAGGGAAGAGAACGACAGAAAAGAAGGAGAAAGAAGGAGTGTGTTCACTTCTCACACGCAGTGAATAAGCTGCCGAGTGAGACTCATTTTCTGTTTCAGCAGGATTTATGATGTGTGAGTAAAATATTTATCTAACACCTGCTAACCAGAGACAGGAAAAGGAGAGAGAGAGGGAGAGACAGAGACAGAGAGAGAGACAGAGAGAGGGAGAGACAGAGACAGAGAGAGAGACAGAGAGAGAGAGAGAGGGAGAGACAGAGACAGAGAGAGGGAGAGAGACAGACAGAGAGAGGGAGAGACAGAGAGAGGGAGAGACAGAGACAGAGTCTGCTCAGATCCTGACACGTTGTCCTCACTCGGCTCTCAGAGGTTTGTGACTCAGTTCTCTGTAACCACGGAGCGCAGCACAGTGAAATGAGGAGCTGACTCTAGTCTCGGATGAAACTGTAGCTCCGCCTCATGGTCCACGCCCTTTCTAGCTCCACCCACCTGTCCCTGTTCACAGTCCCGTGCTTCTAACACTGTCTTTATCTTTTGTGTCTCTCTCTCTCTCTTTCACTGTCTCTTTCTCTCTTTGTCATTCTGTCCATTTTTGTCTTTATGCTTTCTCTCTCTCTCTCTCTCTCTCTCTCTCTCTCTCTCTCTCTACTGTCTCTTTCTCTCTTTGTCATTCTGTCCATCTTTGTCTTTATGCTTTCTCTCTCTCTCCCTCTCCCTCTCCCTCTTCCTCTCTCTCTCTCTCTCTCTCTCTCTCTCTCTCTCTCTCTCTCTCTCTCTCTCTCTCGGCCTCATTCTTTGTGTGTGTGTTTGTGTTTGTTGTCCTCCTGTAAATACCCTTTAGTATTTTAAACCTCATCCTTTCCCCATCCTGTCTTTATCATCCCCTCCTCCTCTTCCTCCTCCCCCCCGTTGATTCTCGATTCTTTTCTCCCTTCCTTCCTCGGGCCGCTAAAACAGAACGAGTTCTCTCGCGCGAAACAAAAGGTCGAAAGCGTCGAGGCGGATTCGGACACTAGCCGACCGGCGCGTGGCGACTAGCGTCAGGTTGCCGTCGACGAAGTAACACGTTTTTCTCCCGAACCTCGATTCACTTTATGAGAAGACTCGAGATTTGACAAACATTTGACAGCCAAATGCTCGACATCCAAATGAAGAGCCATGAGCTCTTTGTGTTTCCTAAATGCTAATCATCTCATTTGCATTTTTCTTTTTTAAAGCTCGACCTAAACTCAAACATACACACTTACAAATAGCTAGCTACAAACGACATAGCATAAAGAGCATTCTAGCTAACAGGTTAGTTAAAGCTTTCCGCCGGACAGCCCTCAGCTAAATCGTTTCAAATTCGCACGACAATTTAGCTAAAGTTTATCCTCTCGTCCAGATCGTATGTAATCTTTTTTTCCCCCCCTCGAACAAAAACGAAACCGTGCTAAAAGTCTAAACGCTAAACGCACGTACGCGTAACGTTCCTCCTGAAACGAGGCGGGTCAGAGATCGATAGCTCGTCCCGTGCGTTCGTTAAAAGGTCGAAGGAATAACGATTAGCCGTGACCTCGGCCATTAGTGTCACGGTTCCGTCTCTAACGAGATTAAACTCCTGCGTTATTACACTACAGATTAGCGACTTCAGGAAACCGGATCATTTTAACAGGTTTATCTTTGACTTCTGAATCTAAAGAGCTGCACCAACAGCTGGGGGACGATTTTCAGTCCCAATCCATCATCCCTGAGAGGGTTTGTGTCAGATTCACGTCTGCTGCTCGGTGTCGCTCATATGCTATCCGGATAACGTAAGAAACAAATCCAAGACTCTTTTTCCAGGACAGCGCTTTAAACTCACTCGGCGTTCGGCTGTAACGTAAACCGTCGTCGTGACATGAAATTTAAAACAAACTGCATGTGTCGAGATCGACGAATTCAGCCGTAATAACAATAACAATAACAATAATGCTACTACTCATAATAATAATATACTAATAAACGTGGAACAGTTAGATGGCACTCCTATGGTAAGAATGCCATGGGTGCCAATACTTTTGCCACCAACACACACACACAACAAACAAATAAATAAATAAAGCGATGGATGGATGTGTGTTTGTGCGAGTGTGTGTGTGCGTGCATGCATGTGTGTGCGTATATGTGTGTGTATGTGTGTGCGTGTGTGTGTGTGCGTATGTGTGTGTGTGTGTGTGTGCGTGTGTGTGTGTGCGTGTGTGTGTGTGGGTGTCTAGTGTCCAGCTGAAACCATCTGGTGGTGTTTGTGTTTATGTTGTACATCCTATGAGCAGGAACCATGTCTGCACTGAGGAATACCCAGGGCTGCATGAGGGCAGTGCTGTTACTGTGTGTGTGTGTGTGTGTGTGTGAGTGTGTGTGTGTGTGTGTGTGTGTGTGTGTGTGTGAGTGTGTGAGTGTGTGTGTGTGTGGGTGTAAGTGTGTGTGTGTGTGTGTGTGTAGGGGAAACATGCAGGGACTCTATGGTAGTTTTCCCTTATTAGGCTTCCTACACACATAAACGCACGCACACACACACACACACGCACACACACACACACACACACACACACACACACGCACACACACACACACACACACACACACACACACACACACACACACACACACACACACACACACACACACACACACACACACACACACACACACACACACACACACGCACACACACGCACATACACAGATATATCCCAAATATTTTAAACACACAGAAGAGAGAGAGACACACACACACACACACACACACACACACACACACACACAGACCTGAGTAACCTATTTCAGTGTCTCTCTCTCTCTCTCTCTCTCTTTCTCACTGTGTCTCACTCTCTCTGTCTC
>NC_062521.1:1746629-1751629 GCF_022655615.1 Tachysurus fulvidraco
AGCCTCATGACTGTGTACGAATGCGACACACTGGAACTTCTCGAGGGTGTTTCTCACCAACACGACTCTTTCGTGATATTCTGCAAAAAAACGTCGCTTCCTCTAGCAGGAAATGACACGTGTCACATGCCCCAGAAATCTGAAGCGTCACCCGGCGGGTCTTCCTCCATTCATGACTCCGTCTGATGCAGACAATGTTCATCACATTTGTGTAGAGTTATGCTCGGTTATGTTTCGAGTAATAACACACATGAACACACACACACACACACACACACACACACACACACACAAACGCACAGTTGAGCGGGAAACATGACGTCGTCTGACAAATGACACATTTTCCGTTAGGATCACATGGGAAATGACTGACACACACACACACACACACACACACACACACACACACACACACACACACACACACACACATTCTGACATAGCCAGAAACTTGTCAAGGCCAACAACCAGCCTGATACAAGTGCTGAGCAATGCGGCCAAGGGGTTACTCAGGGACATGTTGACAGATAACAGGAAGCAGTTGGTACAAAAGAGGAAGTAGGGGTGTTCACGCGAGCGCGTGTTTATGTCTAGTCACAATCACACTTTCAACTCCAAGGTGTTTTATTTCCAGCTTTATTTACACACCAGTCTGTTCTGTAGGCAAGCGGGAGCACGAGGACGTGGAACAATTTCTGGCCATAAAACGAGAGAATCAAACAAAATGAATCGAACGAATCGATTTCATCCCGATTCAAAAAAGCAGACTAACGAGTGTGAATAGTGTGACATCGGAATGCTGGGAGCGTGGACGTCTACAGTGAACACCGCACACTGGGAAACGATGCTAGCAAAAAAAACAAAACGTATCGGGTTTGTAAACGCGATAAATAATTATCCGTCGCTTCATCGCGAAGCCGGCGTCTGTTAAAGCCTCGGGGCCGAGAGCGAGACGTAACCGCCAAACTCTCTCAGAAGTCACTTTGAATACCAGCAGCTGCCAAAATCAACGGATGTAAATAAAGTCGAATTTAATTTACTACATCGTTAACATATTAAAGAGCAAAATCACAAGATCACAAAGGCTCTTCTTTTGATGTGTAATAGTCGTCACAACACATCGTTCCCGCTCCGGACCCGAATCTGTACGTATCGCCGGGAATTCTGTCGAAACAGAGCAAGAAAAAAAAAAAAACACACGTAGACACGCAAATCCTGTTCCTGACCTTTAACCTTAGACCCCCTGCTGGACAGGGATGCTCTTCCTGCTTCCTGCTTGGGAACAGGAAACGGTGGCTGGTACGGACACAAGTAGGGAAGTGATCTCATTGCAGCACCTGCACACACACACACACACACACACACACACACACACACACACACACACACACACACACGTACACAAACACAGATTTCCCATGCAGCTGTGTGTGCAATAGGAAGTAAAGGAGACTGATGTGTTGTTCCCACACTTCACCTTCATTCTAATCCACGTCTGCGATGTTATTTTTCTGGTGTTCGATGGAAGTTTTTTTTTTTCTTTAGCACAATGATGTCATCACACAATAAAAGAAATAAATGACACAGTTACAGTAAAGTTTTGCTCCCAGAACAGCAAAGACGATCAGGAGGATAAATTCGACTTTTATTCGTTCCTGCTTTTTATTTTGTTTTTTTTTTATTATCTTTTAAAATATATTTGAATCCAATAAAATTCAATTCAGTGGCACGGCGGCTTAGTGGTTAGCACGTTCGCCTCACACCTCCAGGGTTGGGGGTTCGATTCCCGCCTCCGCCTTGTGTGTGTGGAGTTTGCATGTTCTCCCCGTGCCTCGGGGGTTTCCTCCGGGTACTCCGGTTTCCTCCCCCGGTCCAAAGACATGCATGGTAGGTTGATTGGCATCTCTGAAAAATTGTCCGTAGTGCGTGAGTGTGTGTGTGTGCCCTGCGATGGGTTGGCACTCCGTCCAGGGTGTATCCTGCCTCGATGCCCGATGACGCCCGAGAAGTTCGGATAAGCGGTAGGAAATGAATGAATGAATGAAAATTCAATTAAGTTTTTTTTTTTCAATATTACTTTTTAAACTTTTTTATTTATTTACTTTCTTATATTTCCTCCCACATGGTATCTATGTATGATTATTTGATCAATCACAGCGATCTCCTTAAACATATATCACGATGATCCGTTACGCCGTCGCCGTATCGTCATTACCACAGCTGCGTAACCCCGGACCGAATCCTGCGTCCTGATTGGTCGGAAGGTGTCTATGAATTTTCCCTGACAGTCACACGTCAGCCCGGATCACGTCTCCGTGTTCATTCGGACGCTCTGCCATTTCTATGGCAACAGCTCTGAGTCGCAGGTTCATAACAGTCCTAACGCTCCATCGTTTCTATAGCGACAGCTGACGCAGAGCCGTGCTCGACACAGAGCGTGGCCGTCTGCAGCACCGAGGAGGTGACGTGTGCAGGATTTATGGAAGGAGGCTCCAGTGTCAGCACTAGAGAGAGTGTGTAGCCGCTCACGAGGCCTTGACTCCGTGTCTGTGGTGTGTTTTATTGTCGAGTCTCTGCTCTCGTCCGGCTCACTGCTCGACAGGGACTTCTCTTTATCCCGCCTACATCCTTCCCAAAGTAGCTTCATCCACTTCCTTTTTCTGAAATATTCATGAAAACAAACCCCACTGAGCAAAAACACACAGGATTATTATTATTATTATTAATATTATTATTATTATTATTATTATTATTATTATTATTGTTTTTATTATTATTGACAGATCAGACCTCAGCTCCACTTCTAGCACAAAGCTGATCACTTTATTACATGACCATTTTCTGTGTGTGTGTGTGTGTGTGTGTGTGTGTGTGTGTGTCTGTGTCTGTGTGTGTATGTGTTTATATGTGTGTGTGTTTGTGAGTGTGTGTGTATGTGTGTGTTTGTGTGTGTATATGTGTGTTTGTGTGGGTGTTTGTGTGTGTTTGTGTGTGTGTGTTTGTGTATGTGTGTGTGTTTGTGTGTGTGTATGTTTGTGTGTGTGTGTTTGTGTGTGTTTGTGTTTGTGTGTTTGTGTTTGTGTGTGTGTGTGTGTGTGTGTGTGTCCTATATTCCCTCACTGTTTTCACTCCTAAGAGAACCTCACAGTGATTTGACTCACGTACACTGAAGCCGTGTTTAATATCCGGAGTGTTTGTGTGTTTGTGTGTTTGTGTGTTTGGGTGTGTGTATGTGTGTTTGGGCCGCGCGCTTATCGAGCAGAGAGAATTCTGGGAACTGGAGCGTCAGCATGGTTTAGTGACCTGATGGAGTGTTTGGATTACTGACATAAATATTATAGTGTAGTTTGTGCTGTAGCTGAGACAGAGGGGGCACAGATTTATGGCATTGTTCTCAGTTATTTCAGTTCCCTGTTTAAAACACACACACACACACACACACACACACACACACACACACACACACACACACACACACACACACACACACACACACACACACACACATTGAGTAATAGTGGTGTATCTTGGCCGGCTGCAGATTTTGCTGAGGTTACACAGAGATCTGGGCCACAGTGGAAGTCTACTGACACACATTCCTCACACACACACACACACACACACACACACACACACACACACACACACACACACACACACACACACTACACAACACGGCTACGATGCCTCATGCTAGCTGACAATCCTATAAAACGCAAAAACATGCACATCGAAAAAAGAACCCCCCCCCTCCTTTCCATTCTAGCCCTCTTTCCCCCTCAACTCTCAATCTTCCCTTTTCCTCACTTTCTTTATCTCCTGCTTTCCTTCTACATTCTGTTCTTTTTCTCATACCTCTCTTCTCACTCTCTTCTCATTCCTACCTTGCTCTCCTCCTCCTCATCTTTCTTTCTTTCTTTCTTTCTTTCTTTCTTTCTTTCTTTCTTTCTTTCTTTCTTTCTTTCTTTCTTTCTTTCTTTCTTTCTTTCTTTCTTTCTTTCTTCTCCTCTTAACCCCCCCACCCCCTCCTGCATTTCTTTCCTTTCCTTTCAATTCAACTCAATTCAATTTATTTGTATGGCGCTTTTAACAATTTCCCATTGTCTCAAAGCTGCTTTACAGAAGAATGGACACAGAAAAGAGAGAAAAAGAAATAAATATATAATAATAATAATAATAATAATAATACGAAGAAGAAGAAGAAGAAGAAATAAGGATAAAAAAAGTAAATGAACAAAAAGATACAATTCAAGTTTAAAATTCATTTTAAAAAGATGAACTTAAAAACAGACGACGAGGGAAAACTCCCTGAGACGATAAGAGGAAGGAACCTCGAGAGGAACCTCATCCTCATTTGGGTGACACTCTACAGTAACTAGTGCAAATGTAAATAACGTCCTTTCTACGACAGTCTATAACGGTGCACCCGAGAGCTCCTGAGGAACTAACGGGTCTCTCCTTCTTTCTCACTCAGATCTCAACCTTTCTTCTCCTTTCTTTTTGTCCTCCTTCCCCCTCTACGTTTCTTTCCGTTCTCTGTCCTGCCTGGTTCACGTCGGACTCCTGTTCAGAGTGAGCCGGAGCGCCGGGATGTGGAGGCCAGGCTTTTATCATTCCGTCGCTTTATTCGCTTCCTTCTCGTGAATCAGACCGCTTTCGTTCTTTTATATACAGTACACGACGGGTTTCATTTGTGATTATTTATTTATTTATTTATTTATTTATTTATTTATTTGGGTCACACGGGTAATCAGGCACAATGGATTCGATTTGTTTTTTTTTTTTTTTACTCTCGTAAGGGTTCAGTGGCTTCAGTGGCTCTGGGATTTAGTCCCGGGATCAAAAGCCGAAAGAACTTTCATCCGTCGCTGGAGATCGTAGATCATGTTGTAGGTTGGTGCGTCTTTGTCTTTCAGAGAGTCTGAGAGTCTCCCGGCTCATGGCCTGTAGACGCACCTCGCCGTCGCACCGCGGCTGCAGCTCTTCGTCAGTTCCCTCAG
>NC_062521.1:1759129-1761629 GCF_022655615.1 Tachysurus fulvidraco
GCGAGTATTAAATCCAGCAGGACAGTCGTTTTGTTCTCGCGCCATCTCTCCATCATTCTGTTCTCTCCTTCTGTTTTTTTTTCTTCTTCTTTTCCTCTCTCTGGATTTTGCAAACCTCTCAAGCCTTAGGGCCCCAAAAAAGCAACAGAGGATCGGATAATCTGTCCCTGAGTATGTCTACTGTAGCCGAGGTGTGCGCTACATGGTCATCACGATGCTAACGTAGCATGAAAAGGTTGCTAACTACGAAATGTACCTCGATAGTTAACTACTGCCGATATCTTAGCCTAGATAACGTTGCTAGTTAGCTAGCTCATCGAGCATTTGACTTGAATTACTATAGCTGGCTATTTTTTTTCGCCTTTTGTTTGTTTGCTAGCCTACAGTAGCAAACTACGTAGCTACTCGAGCTCATCACGTAAATTAGGCGGGATTTTCTTTTCAGTCCATGTTAGCTAGCTAATATAATTCAACGTATGCTAGCAATTTACTGCACGTCATCACACATTTGCTTGGCATTAGCTGAGAGTTTTTAATCCTAGTTACTGTTTTAAATTTGTTAGCTAGCTAGTAGAGTAGAATAGAATAGAATAACATACACTACATTTGGTCTGATTTTTGTTAGCAGGCATTTTTAGACCGCTTAATGTTGCTAGTTAGCGAGCAAACCACCGGAGTTACTAAGAAGCAACACATACATTTGGGTTGAATTGTGCAGTTTGTGTGTAAAAGTGATGCACAATTAGTTAGCATGTTAGCAAGTTTAGCAACCGAGGCACGTTTCATAATGATTAGAATGCTAAATCGTGGACATCTTACACCCCTACCAGTGTGTGTATGTTTGTGTGTTTGTGTGTGTGTGTGTGTGTGTGTGTGTGTGTGTGTGTGTGTGTGTGTGCGTGCACAGCTCCAGTGAATGATGTCAGCCACTGCTTTTACACTGTGATCTTTGAACCTTATCAGCAAATTTCCCATTGTTCTGGCCAATCAGAGCACAGCGAAGGCTATAGGGGTGGTGGTGGTGGTGTTATGGTGGGGCTCCATTGATATCATACAATACAGAATATGAACAGAATGACCCGGAAGAACCATACAGAGATTTGGTGAGAGAAAACAACCTGCTCTGGCTGAGTGCAAATGTTTGCACACCCTCATTTCATATCTTGTCATTTAAACCTAATGTAACCTTAGCACTTTTTTTCATTTTGAGGCTTTCCGTAAAGAATCGAAAATAATTGTAATAAAAAAGAAAGATCTGTTTTATGTTTGTCTTCCATCAATTTAATTTTTTTAGTTTTAAAGCTCTCCCACTATGTCTAAAATCAATACTACACCATGGTTGGTGAGCACTGCGGTTAAGAGACACCATTGTTTTTTCCCCCAGTTTGAAGCACAAAGGTCGCAGTTAGTGTGTGACTAAACACCGTAGCTAGACCGTCATAGACAGATCTGGACTGTTCTGGCTCTGCGCCAGCACATCGCTGTATTAATCGGTGGTAAAAACAAAAAAAAAAAACTCTGTGAGTGATATATTTGAGTCACAGCTTGTAGGTTTGCACAAGCGTGGTAACCTGTACAAGAGTTTCTGTATGTGTCACCTACCTACTCTGTGTGTGTGTGTGTGTGTGTGTGTGTGGGGGTGGGTGGGAGAGAGCGTTTCTTAATTACGTCTGTAGCTAGAGTCCACAGCATAAAGCAAATAATCTAAAGCTACAATTCTCAAAACTCAAAAATCCTCAAAAGCAAAACAAACCGCTCCGTTTCTTCTTCCTCGGACCTCATTTCTACTCACGTTACCTTCTGACACTGAATTCTCTCAGTGCACCACACCACGTTGGCAGGGGAACTTCCTGTTATGCCGGGAAAGCCCCTGTCATGACATTCCGGGAGATTTGAACTCGAACATCTGTGACTGTGTGTGTTTTTTTATTTTTTTATTTTGGAGTTTTTGCGACAGCTGAATCTCGGAGAATAAAACGACTTACTGTTCAGATCGTAAATTCTGCTGACTTCACGTGACTTTACCAGCTGCACTGTAGGTGTGTGTGTGTGTGTGTGTGTGTGTGTATACGCCTGTGGACATCTTACTTACATATCAAATTCTCAAAAGCTTGCCTGAGGGCTTATGAGTCATATTTATTCGTATGCGTGTAAACATTTTGGGTGTTTTCTACACTAGAAAAACCATCAAACCTCGACACGGATTAGCAACTCATTTGCATACCTCCTTGTGATTGGCTGACGTCGGCCAATCAGCACACAGCACTCAGTTTTATGTATTAGTGAATACCAGTGAAAACAAACCAAACTTCTCCTTCTTCAGTTCGTTGCTTTGGTGTTTTATAACTAATTTACGTCACCAGAATCGAGATTTCACACTTTCACACTTACAGAAGAGCCAAAAGATTGTCTGTTACTTTACTAAAACTTCCAGCAACTACTCTTAAGTAGATCATTCGCACTGGTTCCCATATTAAGGTACCAAGTAAAGAGAGAGTGT
>NC_062521.1:1771629-1776629 GCF_022655615.1 Tachysurus fulvidraco
TTAATCCTAAATTATTGGACAGCAGGTTTTATCTTTACGACCGGAATAAAAGAAGAAAAGTCTCGTTCTCAAGCAGTGATTCTAATTCTAATGAGAAAATGCTGCAGAGAGGAGAGATGAAGAGGGGGGGGGGGTGATGGAAGGAAGGAAGGATGGGAGGGAGGGAAAGGGAGGAAGGAAGGTGAGGAAGGGAGGAAGGGATAGAGGAAGGTGGGGGAGGGGGAATGGGGGAGGGGCAGTCTGGAATAAAATTGTTTTAAACCAGAACAAACTCCTTTTAGAAAAATCAGTTACTAAGTGACGATTAACGGCTCTTTTCTGACAGGAAAACCTTCAACATCCGGGGTCTCGGCCCTGAGAGAGAGAGAGAGAGAGAGAGAGAGAGAGAGAGAGAGAGAGAGAGAGAGAGAGAGGCAGAATCAGAGAGAGAGAGAGAGAGAATCAGAGAGAGAGAGAGAGAGAGAGAGAGAGAGAGAGAGAGAGAGAGAGAGAGAGAGAGAGAATCAGAGACAGACAAACACAGAGAGAGAGAGAGGGATAGAGACAGACAGACAGACAGACAGACAGAGAGAGAGAGAGAGAGAGAGAGAGAGAGAGAGAGAAAGAGACAGACAGAGAGAGAGAGAGAAAGAGACAGACAGACAGACAGACAGACAGACAGACAGACAGAGAGAGAGAGAGAGAGAGAAAGAGGCAGACAGAGAGAGAGAAAGAGACAGACAGAGAGAGAGAAAGAGACAGACAGAGAGAGAGAGAGAAAGAGACAGACAGACAGACAGACAGACAGACAGACAGACAGACAGACAGACAGACAGAGCGAGAGATTTTTATTTTTTATTTTTAACTCAGCTTTATTAAATAAGCAATAAATTACAATACAATGTTAAAAACTAGCAGCACTTTTTTCTTAAAAGATGTTTTTTAGTGTAAAAGGGTGTTAAAAATTAGCTCATCATCATCATCAGCAATAAAACAGATAACATTTACATAACACCATTTCAACATAAAAGTTCGAACCCCAGGTCCACCAAGCTGCCACTACTGGGCCCCTGAGCAAGGCCCTTAACCCTCAGTTGCTTAGTTGTAAGTCACTCTGGATAAGGGTGTCTGCTAAATGCCGTAAATGTAAATGTAAATGTAAGTGGGACTGATCAATCCTGTCTTCTCTAGTTTGTTTTTTCGACTCATATAAATGGCCATTTTTCATTCAGAGAGAGAGAGAGAGAGAGAGAGAGAGAGAGAGAGAGAATGATCCTCAAAAGTGAAAGTGTATAATCAGTAAATGTACTGGAGTGACTCACTCACTCACACAGTCACTCACTCACTCACTCACTCACTCACTCACTCACTCACTCACTCACTCACACAGTCACTCACTCACTCACTCACTCACTCACTCACACACTCTCACTCACTCACTCACTCACTCACTCACTCACTCACTCACTCACTCACTCACTCACTCACACAGTCACTCACTCACTCACTCACTCACTCACTCACTCACTCACTCACACAGTCACTCACTCACTCACTCACTCACTCACTCACTCACTCACACAGTCACTCACTCACTCACTCACTCACTCACTCACTCACTCACTCACTCACTCACTCACACACTCTCACTCACTCACTCACTCACTCACTCACACAGTCACTCACTCACTCACTCACTCACTCACTCACTCACTCACTCACTCACTCACTCACTCACTCACACAGTCACTCACTCACTCACTCACTCACTCACTCACTCACTCACACAGTCACTCACTCACTCACTCACTCACTCACTCACTCACACACTCACTCACTCACTCACTCACTCACACAGTCACTCACTCACTCACTCACTCACTCACTCACTCACTCACTCACACAGTCACTCACTCACACAGTCACTCACTCACTCAGTCACACAGTCACTCACTCACTCACTCACTCACTCACTCACTCACACAGTCACTCACTCACTCACACAGTCACACTCACTCACTCACTCACTCACTCACACACACAGTCACACTCACTCACTCACTCACTCACTCACACAGTCACTCACTCACTCACACAGTCACACACACTCACTCACTCACTCACTCACACAGTCACTCACTCACTCACACAGTCACACTCACTCACTCACTCACACACTCACTCACTCACTCACTCACTCCCACAGTCACTCACTCACTCACTCACTCACTCACACAGTCACTCACTCACTCACACAGTCACTCACTCACACAGTCACTCACTCACTCACACAGTCACACAGTCACTCACTCACTCACTCACACAGTCACTCACTCACTCACACAGTCACTCACTCACTCACTCACACAGTCACTCACTCACTCACACAGTCACTCACTCACTCACTCACACAGTCACTCACTCACTCACACAGTCACTCACTCACTCACTCACTCACTCACTCACTCACTCACTCACTCACTCACACAGTCACTCACTCACTCACACAGTCACACTCACTCACTCACTCACTCACTCACACAGTCACACTCACTCACTCACACACACAGTCACTCACTCACACAGTCACTCACTCACACAGTCACACTCACTCACTCACTCACTCACTCACTCACTCACACAGTCACACTCACTCACTCACACACACAGTCACTCACTCACACAGTCACTCACTCACTCACACAGTCACTCACTCACTCACTCACACAGTCACTCACTCACTCACACAGTCACTCACTCACTCACTCACTCACTCACTCACTCACTCACTCACTCACTCACACAGTCACTCACTCACTCACACAGTCACACTCACTCACTCACTCACTCACTCACACAGTCACACTCACTCACTCACACACACAGTCACTCACTCACACAGTCACTCACTCACACAGTCACACTCACTCACTCACTCACTCACTCACTCACACAGTCACACTCACTCACTCACTCACACAGTCACACACACTCACTCACTCACTCACTCACACAGTCACACACACTCACTCACTCACTCACTCACACAGTCACTCACTCACTCACACAGTCACACTCACTCACTCACTCACACACTCACTCACTCACTCACTCACTCCCACAGTCACTCACTCACTCACTCACTCACTCACACAGTCACTCACTCACTCACTCACTCACTCACTCACTCACTCACTCACTCACTCACACAGTCACTCACTCACTCACTCACTCACTCACCCACTCACACAGTCACTCACTCACTCACACAGTCACACAGTCACTCACTCACTCACTCACACAGTCACTCACTCACTCACTCACACAGTCACTCACTCACTCACTCACTCACTCACTCACTCACTCACACAGTCACTCACTCACTCACTCACTCACTCACTCACACAGTCACACTCACTCACTCACACACACAGTCACTCACTCACACAGTCACTCACTCACTCACACAGTCACACTCACTCACTCACTCACTCACTCACTCACTCACTCACTCACACAGTCACACTCACTCACTCACACACACAGTCACTCACTCACACAGTCACTCACTCACACAGTCACTCACTCACTCACACAGTCACACAGTCACTCACTCACTCACTCACTCACACAGTCACTCACTCACTCACTCACACAGTCACTCACTCACTCACACAGTCACACTCACTCACTCACTCACTCACTCACTCACTCACTCACACAGTCACACTCACTCTCACTCACTCACTCACTCACTCACTCACTCACTCACACAGTCACACTCACTCTCACTCACTCACTCACTCACTCACACAGTCACACTCACTCACTCACTCACTCACTCACTCACTCACTCACTCACTCTCTCACTCGCTTATTTTATTGATTTTTTTTTCCACTTAATTACCCACATTTTTTTAAAATCTCAAGATTATACCAAAAAAAGTGCGAGAATCATAACAGCACGAATCGTTCTATCTTTCTACCCACTCATATTATACAGATATTTAAGTCTTTGTCCTGCTTGTAAAGCCTTCAGTGACAATTTCATACACATTTATATTCATGATGTAAACGATCACAGTGATCCTTGTTGTGTTTTTGTTATAGCTGCTGCTGTGTTCAGTTAGAATCTGAGCGAAGGAATGCAGTCGATAGTCCAGGAAGTTCCTCAGGGACTTAAGTGTGTGTGTGTGTGTGTGTGTGTGTGTGTGTGTGTGTGTGTGTGTGTGTGTGTGTGTGTGTGTGTGTATGTGTGGAGGGGTGTGTGGAGGGGGGTGTGTGTCTGTGTGTGTGTGTGCTTTTAGAACTTTCGAGGGGACGTTAAGTGTACGTGTGTGTGTGTGTGTGTGTGTGTGTGTGTGTATGTGTGTGTGTGTGTGTGTGTGTGGAATCCTCCAGAAAAAGGTGTCGTACAACGTACCTGTTCATACCGTTTCCTAGGTGATCACTCGATGCAAACGTGTGAGTTCCGTGAAGCTCATTTGCATTGTGCATTTTTAAGCCCTGTGTGTGTGTGTGTGTGTGTGTGTGTGTGTGTGTGTGTGTGTGTGTCTGTGTGTCTATGATATGACACAGCGGACAGGGTGTGAATCTTTTCCATGCTCTGTTCCCAATTAAACCCCCTCTCGTGTGTATCGTGTGGGATCGACGTCTCGAATACGTTACTAACATCAGCCCCGGGGGTCGGCATGGAAACGCTCGACAAGATGAATATTCATATTTCACATTGTTACAAAGAGAAAAAAGTGCATGTGCACTGATGTGGAACAAGCAGGCCCCCAGGTTTGTGTGTGTGTGTGTGTGTGTGTGTGTGTGTGTGTGTGTGTGTGGAAGATACAGGAGACTTTTAAGAGCTTTAGGGTCAGGGATTGTCCACATCTGGTGTTGGTTAGAGACGTTAAAGAGAAGTAGGGAGAGGACTGAAGAACATCTGATCCCAGGAGGAAATCCAGTCGTGGCTCGGAATAAAATCTGAACACAACCCCAGATACGTTTCAGTGGTTATTAAGGTCACGTGT
>NC_062521.1:1789129-1794129 GCF_022655615.1 Tachysurus fulvidraco
ATATATTAAACAATAACTAATAATAACAGGACATATGAGGATGCTTCTGACCCTGTCTCGTGTCTTCCGTAGACCGGAGCAAGTTTCTTCATCTCGCTCGCAACCCTGACTACTTTGTGAATGAACATAAACGAACGAACTAACGAGCTCGACTCGGCCGAGGTGGTCATTCTGTAAGGGTGTGACGGATGGAGAGATGTAGGAATCTTGTATAGGTTATTTCAGGCTCATGCGTATATCTACTCTACTGTATCTCCATGGTGATTAAACACACAGTGAATGTGTGTTAGGGGCTTCTTCGGATCCCTGTTTCCCCTTAAAGCATTCCAGCGTGCAAGAAAGGATTTAGGATGTCCCATTGGGGATAGAGAGAGAGAGAGAGAGAGAGAGAGAGAGAGAACCTCGGGCTAGTATGAGGCCACAGCTGCAGAAATGCAGAAGGGGAAAGACGGATGGCGCACGTCAGCATCACAGCCATCAGGGAAACACGTCTTCACGAGCCAATCACATGGGAGGAAGAGGAATGCTGCGTTTATCCCCTTTCTCATGAACAAGATCAGGTCTTACTTTCTAAACAGCTCCATATGCCTGAGAGTGGGAGGAACAACAGCAGGACCGATGAGACGGTCGACTGAGCCGCGGGATTGCGACGTTTCAGCAACATCTTAAAAGGAAGAGAGCAAAAAAAAAAAAAAGTGGAAAAAGGTGTATTTAATGTATTTAGCAAAACGAACAGAAACAAACCTCCAGGGCTTATGGATGTGTCTGGGGTGGAATGTGAGTGCTGTAGCTGGAGTGGGGAAAAAGTGATAGACATGTGAAGTGTGTGTGTGTGAGAGAGAATGAGGCAGTGAGTGAATCAAATGAACTGAGTGAGTGAGTGAGTGAAGTAATGAGGTAGCGAGTGAGTGAGAGAGTGAAATACCGAACGTCAGTCAGTGAGAGAATAAAATAGTGCAATAACGAGACCTGAGTGAGAACATGAGCAAGAGGAAAAACCACAGAAGTGAGAGTAAGTGAAATGAGAGAGTGAGTCAGTGAGTGACTGAGTGAGTCATTGAGCAAGTGAGTGAGTCAGTGAGTGAGTGAGTGAGCAAGCGAGTGATGAGAGTGAGTCATTGAGCAAGTGAGTGAGTGAGTCAGTGAGCAAGTGAGTGAGCAAACGAGTGAGTCAGTGAGTGAGTCACTGAGTGAGTGAGCCAGCCAGCGAGTGAGTCAGTGAGTGAGTCAGTGAGTGAGTGAGTCAGTGAGCAAGTGAGTGAGTGAGCAAACGAGTGAGTCAGTGAGTGAGTCAGTGAGTGAGTGAGCCAGTGAGCGAGTGAGTCAGTGAGTGAGTGAGTTAGTGAGTGAGTGAGTCAGTGAGCAAGTGAGTGAGTGAGCAAACGAGTGAGTCAGTGAGTGAGTCAGTGAGTGAGTGAGCCAGTGAGCGAGTGAGTCAGTGAGTGAGTGAGTTAGTGAGTGAGTGAGTCAGTGAGCAAGTGAGTGAGTGAGCAAACGATTGAGTCAGTAAGTCATTGAGTGAGTGAGCCAGCGAGGGAGTGAGTCAGTGAGTGAGTGAGTCAGTGAGTGAGTGAGTGAGTGAGTGAGTGAATCAGTGAGTGAATCAGTGAGTGAGTCAGTGAGTGAGTGAGTGAGTGAATCAGTGAGTGAGTCAGTGAGCAAGCAAGTGAGTGTGTCAGTGAGTGTGTCAGTGAGTGAGTGAGTCAGTGAGTGAGTCAGTGAGTGAGTGAGTCAGGGAGTGAGTCAGTGAGTGAGTGACTGAGTCAGTGAGCAAGCGAGTGAGTGAGTGAGTCAGTGAGTGAGTGAGTGAGTGAGTGAGTGAGTGAGTGAGTGAGTGAGTGAGTGAGTGAGTGAGTGAGTGAATGAAAGTTAATGTGTGAACAGGTGAATGAGTGAGTGAGGTAGCGAGTGAGTGAGACGTTATATAAAAACTGACTGATATTAAGTTGAGTGTGTGTTGCCTTGGTGACTGATGAGAGTGTGTAAAATAAAGAGACAGTCAGTGAGTGAATATTGATAGAGTGAATATCGATCATGAGTGAAATAACGAGTGAGTAAATGGACGCACGAGTGAGTGAATGAGTGAATATAATGATGAGTGAGTAAATGAGATACTAATATGAAGCACTTTCATCTCTCTTTTTTTCTTTTTTTGGGTTTTGTCCACAGGGTGAAATCAGATAAAGAGCAGGAGAGATGGAAAGAAAGGGAGATGGGGGAGAAATGCACAAAAATGTCCTCACATTTCACATTTCTGCTGATCATCCATCATTTCTGCGAGCTGAAGCTCAGAAAGCTCACCATGAAAGAGGAGCCAGCGTGGCCTGAGGAGATAACTGTCACCGGCACTGTGGTGAGTAAATGAGACGGGGAATGAACTCTGTACTGTTCGTCCCTTTGAGTCTGAGTGTGTGTGTGTGTGTGTGTGTGTGTGTGTTCCACAATATACTGTACATCATCATGTGTATGGAATAAAACCTTTGGGGTGAAGCTGATGGAGCGATAATCAGCGAGTGTGCAGTGAAGTGACCTGAACATTTCACCAATAATCACATGAAGCATTTTATCCTTCTATAATTACATTTAATCTCCATACGAACGAATCGTTCAAATCAAAGCGTCTTTGTGTTGTTACCATAGAAACACTTCAGAACCACTTGATTTCGGTGATAGAAAATAAACCAGCACCTTCCGGCCAATCAGAACGGATAGAATTCTGTAATACCCATCATGCACCTCAGGGTCGCCGCCGTACATGTTGTTGATGTCGGTGCAGACATCTCCGCGTCTGATGTCTGATGCAGATTAGCGATCGGTGCGTTGCCATGGCAGCCGAGAGCTGACGCGATTGGTCGACGGCTCGTCGGGCGAGAGAGAGAGACACACACGGCTGTTTCATTAACCTTCACAACAGCCTGGCCTTTAGTTTAAAGCCTGAGCTCTGAATATATCGGCATCGCGCATCGTGATGCTGCGAGTTTTTTCCTCAGATTATCCGCACAAGACGAATAATAATAAAAAAACCACCGTAGTGAAAATCATGTTAGTCAGAACTCTGACATTTCAGACAGGTTTTAAATGACCGGCATGTTGTTTATTTTGCCTCGTGAAGGTTACAGGACAGAAACGATCGCGTTTCTTTTCTCTTGCGTGCACAATTTACCTCAGCGACAAGCTTCTTCTCGTCCTCGAGCACGGACGAAAGGTCAGACGGCCAAAAATAACCATATCGCGTCAGGAGACACAGAAGCGAAAGTTATTTCGGAGGTCAGTCGGCCAGCACCACGGGTAAAGCTCTAAAAAGAAATAAAATCTAACACACAAGGTGCCGGGCTTTGCTGAAGGATCGATGATGAACAACAGGAAGGTCCGACGAGGCGGGTTTCTGTCACCGGTGCACAGTGGGTTTATTTCCTTATACAGCAAATACAGGCTCTATTAATATCATGCAGAACGACATGTTTTTATTTTCGTCATGTTGTAGATCATCATGTGGTGAAACAAGTCACTTCCTGTTCTTTGTCAGTCACCAGATTCTCCTTTTTTTTCTCTCTTGACCAAAAAAAAAAAATTAGTCATGTTACTAATAAATCGCAATCTGTTTTGTTTTGCGCTTAGTCCGTTAGTGGCGTAGAGAAAGGTGTAGCAGTGTGTAGAAGAAAAAAAACTTTTCTACTCTTTCTTTTTTAACACACACACACACACACACACACATTCTTTCGTCTCATTGTCTGTCATTCTCACTCTCTTAGTCAACTCAGAAACACACACACACACACACACACACACACACACACACACACACACACACACACACACACACACACACACACACACACACACTCATCCACCCACACAAAGGCCTTAAGAGTGGTGTCTCAGCCTTCGGGCTATCCAGATAAAGGAATAGAAGCTCTTTGTATTCCTCTGTTTTCTGTTAAAGGAACACATTCCTCACATTCCCTGGCGTTTAGCGCGACCTCATCGCTGCCTGTACAGCCGTCACCCGTTACCCACAATGCTCTGGGTGAGAAATGCATTGACAGCTGGAGGAAAATAAAATAAGAGACTAAAGTGCCCAGTGGGCATAACGCCGGAAAACAGGAAGCTTGGTCATTACTGTCTCTACAGAGACTTACACAGGACTGGGAAAAGACAAACACACACACACACACACACACACACACACACACACACACACACACACACACACACACACACACACACACAGGGTTGACGCACTGTACCGTTCGTACTAGCATTTATTTTGAAGGTGGAGTAGAAGAAGGCCAACATAAAGCACCCAGGGCAACCTTGAGATCCTGGAGCTGTGCTGCAGCGACGCTAAACACTACAACGACACCCTGCCCCGTTACCCACCGCCCGAACAAACCCCAAGTGGACTTGCGGCCGATCCTCTGGACAGAAGAGAAGTAAATCGTGTCCTTGATCTTAAAAAAAAAAAGACATAAACCTACAACAAAAACCTGTATAAAATCTAAAGGCCAAGGAATGATTCATTCACCTTAATGATTTGTTCCGAAAGAATGAATCATCTTTAAATAAAGATGGCTCACTAGGAACCAACTAGGATCCCTGACCTCCGGAAAAGCTTCCTGGACCAGAAGATCATCAGCTTATAAGGAGTGCTAAACAATGACAGCTAGGAATAAAAGAGTGATAGATGGATGGATGTTGAGGTCAGGATGAAGGGCGGGTTATTAGTCGTCCTTCATAACGGCCAGGTGTTGAAAATACCGTTCTGTGCCAAGGAAAAGATTCGAATCGGATCCTGCTAATAGAGTTTGTTTGAGAACTTTCTCGATCAAAGCAAGCCGCATAACCCGGGTTATTACCTCACCGTCATCTATAACAGACTCTGGACACAAAACGTCGTCGTTAATCATCCGTCTGTGAAAGGGCTCGATTGTTTCCGGGAAACAAAGACATTTAATCCAGTTTGAGTCACAGAGAGCGTTTCACAACTGATTCAGTCACAC
>NC_062521.1:1799129-1821629 GCF_022655615.1 Tachysurus fulvidraco
TTGTTTTAGAAAATGTAGGCGGAAAATCTCCGTACACACATGGACTCGGGGTTAGTCTGGTGTTAGTCAGGTTTCTAAAGCAGAAACATCGAGAGGTTCAAAATATCTTTACACCCAAATCGATACGCTTACTAGCTAAATCCAAGCCTAGTCGGCTAGCCGCTTTTCCACCAGCACTTTCTAAACTAGCATTCAGGATCATTTAATTAGCAAATAAATACATTCTGTACACACTCCGGGTACTCCGGTTTCCTCCCCCGGTCCAAAGACATGCATGGTAGGTTGATTGGCATCTCTGGAAAAATTGTCCGTAGTGTGTGAGTGTGTGTGTGTGTGTGTGCCCTGTGATGGGTTGGCACTCCGTCCAGGGTGTATCCTGCCTCGATGCCCGATGACGCCTGAGATAGACACAGGCTCCCCGTGACCCGAGTAGTTCGGATAAGCTGTAGAAGATGAATGAATGAATGAATTTTTATATCAAATCTGCCAGAACTGCATTTAAGATCAAACCCGAAGACAGATGAGTAACTGAGGTTAGAAATGACGACTTCATCCCAAAACCTCTCAACTCCTCTTACTACTCAGTCAAGGAAACCTTTCTGCTGCGAGTCTCGAACAACATTTAAAGACGATTCGACGACAGCAACCTCGAGTACCGCGACCTCAAGTAACATCTGTTTGTGATTTCAGCATAAAACCATGCCATGTTGAGTGAGAACAATCGCTCGGCACTTTGCAAAAAAAAAAAAATACCAGCTCGAGAATTCCATTGTCCGCTGGGCCAAACCCACAAAATGTGGAGCTCATTGATACCAACTTGACCGCGACCCCGGGGCTGTATACTGAACCTTGGCACCGAGCCGTACTGTTCGACTCAGAGACGCCAACCATCCACGATGCCAAGCTAAGCAATGCCAACCACTAATATCACCAAATTACCATAAACAGATCTAAACAGGCTTCTCCTCCAGCCTCCGTGGGCTTGCCTTCAGCACGGACTTCCAGCTGTCACCTTTTCAAATCAGCATCATATCCAGTAAGGACCAGCACGCTTCCAACACTCTTTAAAAGCCACAGATTGGAGATCCAAGCCTTGAAACAGTCAACGAGTGTGTGTGTGTGTGTGTGTGTGTGTGTGTGTGTGTGTGTAAGCTAGGCTTGGCATCCAGCCCGGGATACTGTGCATCCCGCTGACTATAATAGCAGATGCTGGGCAGAGTTATTTTACCAAAGGGTACAATTACTGTGTGTTGGAAATACCTTGGCGGTACGAAATGAGCTTCACGGCATGGACGTTAAATCCAAAGCTGCAGTTCATCAGAAAAGAGGAGAATTTAAACGAATAAAGAATCCCGTGTTTATAGAGCGAGGTGCAGGAAACAACACAACACACAACACACGATGAGCATTTTTACTCGATCTGTACTGCACTTTATCCTCTATTAATTAATTCACCAGGCTTTCATTTAGTGCATCCATCCTTCCATCCATCCATCCATCCATCCATCCATCATCTATTCCATCTCTAGCCCACCTATACATCTCTCTACTTATTCCATCCATCATTTTATCCACTACTCATCCGACCGATCCAGCCATCGTATAACTGCTTTACTGTGAAGTAAAAAATTCATCCATCCATCTAGCAACTTATTCTCTCTCTCTCTCTCTCTCTCTCTCTCTCTCTCTCTCTCTCTCTCTCTCTCTCTCTCACACACACACACACTCACACACAGCACTTTTCAGAAAACCACCAGGCCGTTCAGTCCCCTCTGACTTCTCTCATTAGCCTGATTTATTTAACTTGAGATTTATTTGGATGAGCAACTGCACTTTGTATTCCAGTAAAGAATCCCGGGACTTTCCCCACCTGTGTGAACGACTGTGTGTCCTGCTTCTGAGTCGTCTGAGCTATACAAAGGTCGGCGGTTAAAGGACTAACAGAACGACACTCGACATGGTGCAGAATCCAGAAAGTCCCACTTATGTTTCTGTGGAGAAGTGTGTGAGAACCGGACAGAAGAACTCTCCTGCCGGAGGACCGCTTAGACGACACAAAGCGCCACGAGATCATTAAGAATCTTAATTATTTACACGGCTCGCGAAAAACGAACGGCTTTATTTTCCTGCGGATTTCTAATCGTCTCGAGGACACGCCGCCTCTCACGTACAACAAGGAAGCCATTGTGTCCTGACATGTTCACACACTAATTATTCGGTTGTCATCGGGGCAAAAGTCAAATCTAGACGTTAAAGTAATCAAAAGCTTTATTGTGTCCGAATTAGGAGTTTAACACAATGCGACTATCTGTGTCTGACGTGACGTGACGTGACGTGACGTGACGTGACGTGACGTGACGTGACGTGACGTGACGTGACGTGACGTGACGTGACATGACATATGGCTAAGTACGGTGACCTAGACTCAGAAATCGTTCTCTGCATTTAACCAATCCAAAGTGCACACACACAGCAGTGAACACACACACACACAGCAGTGAACACACACCGTGAACACACACCCGGAGCAGTGGGCAGCCATTTGTGCTGCGGCGCCAGGGGAGCAGTCGTGGGGGGGTTTTGGTGCCTTGCTCAAGGGCACCTCAGTCGTGGTATCGCCGGCCCGAGACTCGAAACCCAGAGCCTTAGGGTGAGGAGACAAGCTCTCTAACCATTAGGCCATGACTTCTGTGTCTGCGTAGTGCTACTAGTAGGTTCCTGTATCCCAAAGTGGGTGTGGCTTAAGTGAGTGTTGATTTGTTTGTGTTGAATATCCTATTACATGATGTCATTCTTCTGACCGAATCACTTCTGTCCTCCAGTGTGGACTTCTAGTTCATGTGCGTCAGTATGTGTAGAAGATCAGCCCCGTTTTCTCCTTACTGAGCGACGGACGCTTCATCCCTTTATCGTCATCCTCTGCTTTTTATTACTTGTTCATTTCTGTTTGTTTGCCGCATGCATTTTGCACTGTGCTGGAATCGTTTCATCAATACTGAACCTCTGTGGACTAACAGTCCATTATGTCTCAGTACAGAGAGTCACAGCCGCTCGGCAGGAAGAATAACGACCGATTCATTCACCCGATATATCTAACAGCTTTATGACATTGTGCACTTTGTTCATGATGTTAACACAAACCATGGAAAAGACACGTCATGATTAGGAGAGCTTAGAAAACTCCAGGGTTGTTTTTAAGGTATTGCTCACATATTTCTTATTACTGGAGTGTTCAGCAGAGAGGGCTTGAACTTACAACCGTGTAACTTTTCAAACTCTTTTGAGGTAGATTATTTACCAAGTATACCTCTCTCTCTCTCTTTCTCTCTCTCTCACACACACACACACAAATAGGCAGATTGGGAAAGACGCAAATCTCTTTGGTGATGTGGGATCATGTGAAATGTCAGAGAGAGAGAAGAAAAACAAAAAAAACGAGAATTTGCATAGGATTTACATTCAGGGCACACAGGGAGTGTGTGTGTGTGTGTGAGTGTGAGTGAGAGAGAGACAGACAGACAGACAGAGAAAGAGAGAGAGACAGACAGACAGAGACAGCAAGACAGAAAGAGAAAGAGAGACAGACAGACAGACAGAGAAAGAGACAGACAGACAGACAGACAGACAGAGACAGCAAGACAGAAAGAGAGACAGACAGAGAAAGACAGAGACTGACAGACTGACAGACAGAGAGAGACAGCGAGAGAGAGAGAGAGAGAGAGAGAGAGAGAGAGACAGACAGACAGAGAGAGAGATTGAGAGAGAGATTATCAGTGTGTTTTGGTGATAAGGACAAACCACTGCAGGTGTTCTCTCTCTCCGTGACCCACCTTACAACCACAAACACACTTTTTTTTTGGCACACAACTCTCACTGAACACTGAAATGATTAAAACCTGCCAGGAAAAACAACCTCCGAACAATAAAACAACTCAACACAGAATCCAGAATCAACACATTTTATTAAATGAATATACAGTAGTGAAATAAAACAGCTGTTAATAGGAGAACTGGTTTATGTCCCGTCGCATGAAGTGGTTTCATGTTGAATGTGTTGTGTTGCGATGAGAAGATCTTAATACAGACACAAGCATAAAAATATATCGAGCATTAAAAAACGTCCAATAATAAATAAACTGGAATCAACAATAAACGCTTGGGTTGTGTCCCAATCCACTGTGTGCGTGTGTGTGTGTGTGTGTGTGTTACAACACTGCCACCCGGCGGCGGAACTGATCCTTACCGCTTTCTCTTTTCATGTCAAGTGAAAAATAAACGTTTTGGTGACTTGCGTGCTGAAGAAACCCAGAGAAGGTCTGACACCACATGTGTTGTGTTACACCTCCATGTTACACCTCCATGTTTACACAGAAACAGAGGGGCATAAGGGGAAATGCTGCATGTTTTTACTGTGTTGACTGTGTAAATGTGTGTGTGAGACCCAGCGTGTGTTAGTATATGTATTTCTTTTGTTTAAAGTGTATAGTTAGGGACTGGAGCCTCACTCCACCCCATCACACTCACCACACACCACATCACACTGCATCACACCCCATCATGCTCCATCACACCACATCGTGCGCCATCACAAGCCATCACGCCCGATCACACTGCATCGAGCCCCATCATACTGCATCACACTCCATCACACTCCACTTTGACCCTCAACACAGCACATAGGACACAGGGCTCCTTTAATGAGATAGTCCTAATGTACTGTAGTGTTTTTGTTTTTTTACCCATCTGAGGTTTTACACCGCCTACCCTGTCCTGTAGCTTCACCTCTTCTTTCTTGTTTTTCGTCTTGTGAACTCATCCACCGCAGTTCGAGTTGTCTGCAGCCAGCTCAGCGCTTCCTTTGTAAATGTAGTAAATTGGCATACATCTTATGCTTGTCCATCTATATATGTGTCTATGTATCTATCTCTGCCTTTTACACACACACACACACAACACTGCAAATCTGTGCTTGCCTGGGGCTTCCTAGTGTCCAGGACCCCGGGGTGCAACACTGCTGGATGATTCTGCCTTGCTATTGTGTGCAGTTATAGTGGAATAATAATAATAATAATAATAATAATAATAATAATAATAGAGATGTTCAGGTCATCTGTGTGTCTCGGCTCAACAGGGTGTGTGGTGGCACTTGATCAGCTTCAAGTCTTATCCCACCAAGCCGGCGGCACCAGTTACCATGTCAACGGTACAGCACGAGCCACCAATCAGAATGGCTGCGGCGGAATTCTGCTTTCTGATTGGTTAACAGGAAGGTGTTGATTCACAGGTGAAGTGTCTGTCTTTAAAGTTCCTGTTTTTATAAGATATGATTTAGCTCCTTTAAAACACACACACACACACACACACACACACACACACACACACACACACACACACACACACACACAATAAATCCAAAGACACCTTTTCATCGGTTTGTCTTTAGTCAAATATGAACAGTTTCAACATTGTGACAAATGACAGTCCCCCCCCACAACACTGAACAGAGTCACGGAGCATCGTATCCGTCAAACCAAAGTGCCGATAGTCGTCTATGAAAAAAAAGGCAGAACGTACTTTATGCTAATTCGATCACTTGCATAAGATTAGAGAAGTTAGCACTTTGTAGACGAAGAAGAAATAATAATAATAATAATAAAAAACAAACAACCTAAAGCCAGCTGATGACGTACTCGAAGAAGGAAACACGACAATTTAACATAAATTACACAGATCTGAGTACAGCTACTGACTGGACGAAGCCCCGGAAGCTGATATATCGGTATTTCCCGCTCTTAGCGGAAGAAAAAAAGAACGAATGACACACTGTAAGATTAGGCATCATCTTCCATAACATCATCATCGATACCTCAATCTCTGGGATGATTTGTATTTTTTTTTTCCCCCGTGTTCTGTTCAGCTCTCACTTCTGCTCTAAAGCCAAGTCTTCCCCTGAAAAGAACAAAACGAAACGAAAAGAAAACAGCGGCTTGTTGGAAGGTGAATGAATTTAGCTCTGAAGTGAAACTCCCGCTCGAGGCCAGTGGCCTTCTCCCATTGGCTGAATGAGAAAGTGTGGGCGTGGACTTGAAAGTTTCGAGAGTTAAAGCGCAGGGGATCGTTTGGAAAAACGGTGAAGTTCTAACATGGTCGTCAGGCTCTGACTCTTCAGTCCCAGTTCTCCCAGTCCTCGTCTTCAAACTGAGAAAGGAAATAAAAATGAGAAGCGTGTAACTAATGAGCAGTAGTACACGTGCCTGTGATTGGTCAGAAAGGGTTTTGTATAAATGTTACATATTCTACAGGTTTGTGTCGTGATGTAGAGGCTGTGTGTGGCGTAGAGAGTCGTGATGTAGAGGCGGTGTGTGGCGTAGAGAGTCGTGATGTAGAGGCGGTGTGTGGCGTAGAGAGTCGTGATGTAGAGGCGGTGTCTGGTGTAGAGAGTCGTGATGTAGAGGCGGTGTCTGGTGTAGAGAGTCGTGACGTAAGAGCGGTGTGTGGCGTAGCAGGTCGTGACGTAAGAGGCGGTGTGTGGGGTAGAGAATCGTGATGTAGAGGCAGTGTGTGGCGTAGAGAGTCGTGATGTAGAGGTAGTGTGTGGCGTAGAGAGTCGTGATGTAGAAGCGGTGTGTGGCGTAGAGAGTCGTGATGTAGAAGCGGTGTGTGGCGTAGAGAGTCGTGATGTAGAAGCGGTGTGTGGCGTAGAGAGTCGTGATGTAGAGGCTGTGTGTGGCGTAGAGAGTCGTGATGTAGAGGCGGTGTGTGGCGTAGAGAGTCGTGACGTAAGTGGCGGTGTGTGGCGTAGAGAGTCGTGATGTAGAGGCGGTGTGTGGCGTAGAGAGTCGTGACGTAAGTGGCGATGTGTGGCGTAGAGAGTCGTGATGTAGAGGCGGTGTGTGGCGTAGAGAGTCGTGACGTAAGTGGCGGTGTGTGGCGTAGAGAGTCGTGATGTAGAGGCAGTGTGTGGCGTAGAGAGTCGTGATGTAGAGGCAGTGTGTGGCGTAGAGAGTCGTGATGTAGAGGCGGTGTGTGGCGTACAGAGTCGTGATGTAGAGGCGGTGTGTGGCGTACAGAGTCGTGATGTAGAGGCGGTGTGTGGCGTAGAGAGTCGTGATGTAGAAGCGGTGTGTGGCGTAGAGAGTCGTGATGTAGAGGCAGTGTGTGGCGTAGAGAGTCGTGATGTAGAAGCGGTGTGTGGCGTAGAGAGTCGTGATGTAGAGGCGGTGTGTGGCGTAGAGAGTCGTGACATAGAGGCGGTGTCTGGTGTAGAGAGTCGTGATGTAAGAGCGGTGTGTGGCGTAGCAGGTCGTGACGTAAGTGGCGGTGTGTGACGTAGAGAGTCGTGATGTAGAGGCAGTGTGTGGCGTAGATAGTCGTGATGTAGAGGCGGTGTGTGGCGTAGAGAGTCGTGATGTAGAGGCAGTGTGTGGCGTAGAGAGTCGTGATGTAGAGGCGGTGTGTGGCGTAGAGAGTCGTGATGTAGAGGCGGTGTGTGGCGTACAGAGTCGTGATGTAGAGGCGGTGTGTGGCGTAGAGAGTCGTGATGTAGAAGCGGTGTGTGGCGTAGAGAGTCGTGATGTAGAGGCGGTGTGTGGCGTAGAGAGTCGTGATGTAGAGGCGGTGTGTGGCGTAGAGAGTCGTGATGTAGAGGCGGTGTGTGGCGTAGAGAGTCGTGATGTAGAGGCGGTGTGTGGCGTAGAGAGCCGTGATGTAGAGGCGGTGTCTGGTGTAGAGAGTCGTGATGTAAGAGCGGTGTGTGGCGTAGCAGGTCGTGACGTAAGTGGCGGTGTGTGGCGTAGAGAGTCGTGATGTAGAGGCAGTGTGTGGCGTAGAGAGTCGTGATGTAGAGGCAGTGTGTGGCGTACAGAGTCGTGATGTAGAGGCAGTGTGTGGTGTAGAGAGTCGTGATGTAGAGGCAGTGTGTGGCGTAGAGAGTCGTGATGTAGAGGCAGTGTGTGGCGTAGATAGTCGTGATGTAGAGGCAGTGTGTGGTGTAGAGAGTCGTGATGTAGAGGCAGTGTGTGGCGTAGAGAGTCGTGATGTAGAGGCAGTACCTCTGCGGTGGCGTCGGCTTTGGCCAGAGCCATCTGAACCTCTTCCTCAGTCATATCCAGGTCAAAGTCTTTCTCCCAGTCCTCGCTCACGTCAGTACTGGAACCTGCCGTAAAACATCCCAGAAACATCAGACAAACTCCATCAGTTTTAAATCAGAAGGCTCTCTACACGGTCTGCTTCGGAAAGTATTGGCACCCTATGCTATCACCTTTCTTGCCGTTGGTGGATGGCGTGGACTTGCCGCTGTCAGAGTTCAGCTCAAACACACGCAGGTCTTGCACTCCGTCCTCTTTCCTTGCTTCCTGTTCCCTCGCTCCATCTTTTCCCCCGGCTCCCTCCGCACCGACAGTGCTCTTCTGCTTCTCGTCCTGGTGTGGTGCCTTGGGGCAACTGTCCGGAAGGTTCTCCAGCTGCGTCGGGAAACTCACGCTGTCGCTGCTGACCGACGGAGTGACGTCGGAGGTGGCGTCGCCATGGGAACGTGGCACCTCGGAGGAGGATGAGGCGGCGCACAAAGCTCCGCTCTCTGTGGCTACCGGAGGAGGATCGAAGTCCAAGCGAGACGGAGACGAGGCTCCGAGGAACTGATCTAGAGGAGACAGTGAGAAGATCAGCACCATGAAAAGGAGGGTGATTAGAAATGCTGAGTATCTGTGAGGAAGACCGAACCTTCCTCTTCCTCCTCCCAACCCAGACTCTCAGACTGAGTGGTTTCCTCTGCTCGCCGTTTTAATGCTACTCTCCTGGCCTCCTCCTGTTCACACACAGGCACAGAGAGAGAGAGAGAGAGAGAGAGAAAGAGAGAGAGAGATTTTTCTTTTTTTTTTTAAACCAGGGGGTCATTACTAATGCACACCAAAACATCCTCATGAACAAGAAGTCAAAAATACAGACAAAAAAAAAAAAAAGAAAAAACACAGCTTCACATATTACTGTATGCTAGTGAACCCTTTACCTTTTAATTTTGTTTTGAAATTAAATTTAAAAAAAAACCTTCCGGAAAACATTCTTTTTATTTTTATTTTATTTACCTGCGGATGTCATGGGGAATGAGTGAGAGACCGTACCTGGTCCAACTGATACACTTTGTAAAAGTAGCGCTGCCAAAACTCAGAGTGCGCCACAGCTGCTGGAACCTACACACACACACACACAGATTATTAACAATATATGTTTTCAAAGAAAGCTACTAATCTTCCAGCATCTCCATGAGCTGAGATTTGTTAAACTGCACAAATAATAGGTGCAGAGGGTGCCAATACTTCTTGAGACACTGGACATTTCTGCCGTCGTTATTAAGTCCTAGGGGTGTGTTTACTTTTGCACTCAAGACTGAAGCATTAAGCTCTGCAGTATTCATGGTGATGCGATGATGTGAGGAAAACAGCGTCAACCGTTAGGAGTTTTAGCGACGGACTGTTCCACTGTGGTGTGGGGAGCGGGTCGTACCATTTTAGTGTAGAGGGCTCGGATAGAGGGGCTGTTCACCAGCAGCTCTGAGATTTCAGCTTTCTTCTCCTCCAGGCTGAAAGTAGAAAGCCATGAGTCGAACTGCTCTGGAGGACCTGGAGAGAGAAAACACACACGTCAACACAAGATCTCAAAAGTGGGTGCAAATACTTTAGCTACTACATAATATTCAAGAGAGTGTAGAATACTCCAGAAATACAAAATGTAAATAAACAGAGAGAAAGAAATCATACCGTCGGGCTCGTTGCAGTACGTAGCAGGGTCGGCTTGTACGGTGTAGAGTCGAGCCTGAGGGGAAACAACACGCAGGTCAACTAACCGCCAGACGCTCCATTCTGATTGGTCGCTTGCTTAATTTGATAAGGAGATTCTGGAAGGTCTTTCTGCCTTTCCTGCCTGTCTGATGACATTTACAGCATCTGGCAGACGCCCTTATCCAGATCGACGTACATAAGAGCTTAAATCTCTAACATTGTACACATTAATGCTGGCTCACTAGGTTACATACCTAAGATACCATGAGTTTAAAACATTTTTTCAAAGTTACAATGAAAAAGTGTCAAAGGTTGTGTTTTTTTTTTTTTAAATGCAAAAGATAGGGAAAGAAGTGCTAGTTGAAGTGTTTCCTGAATAAGTAGGTCTTCAACCACCGACTGCGTGGTCCCACTACGTTTCTAAACGCAACTAGAAAAGGATCGAAAGTGAGACGTCTGTTTGCTCTGCTGTGGTAAAGATGGACACAGTGACCCTGCCATCGATTATGTTCGTTTTAACAGGAAGTGAACGGATTTCAACTAAAACTAATCCCGTCCTTATATGGGCGTGTCACACGACCCGGAAGAGTAGAGTGTACTTAACTAATCCCCCTATGGAAATGTGGTGAATGATGTAATGTGCGGTGTTAGAGGGAGGAAAAAGAGGTTGTGTGTATGTGTAAGAGAGAGAGAGAGTAACGTCTGACCTTGGTGCTGTCGTACACCTCGGTGGTTCCGGCCGGCGTGGCTACCAGAGTGATTACATCGCAGTCGATGGTCTTGTCAGGTGGAGGCGCGAGCGTGTCCGTAATCACCCCCAGTATGTTAGAAAGGCTCTTCTTCACCTTCTCCGTGGTCTCGGAAGAACCTTCCACCTGAAACAGAATGAAAAAAAAAAAAGAATCGAGTGTGTACATATCTCTACCCGTGTGTGTGTGTGTGTGTGCGTGTGAGAGCGAGTAAAGCATACGGCCAGCTTGCTCTTGACGGCGTTGGCCGTGGCGACGATGGAGCAGGCGGTGTCATGCTGCACTACGGTCGAGAACTCTGTTAAATCCCTTTTGATGAACTCGATGGCTTCAGATGACTGTAAAGAAGAAATTCACACAGGGTTGAATAAGCATGTGATAGCTCCGAAGTGTAACAGGCACCAAACAATACAAAGCTTTGATTTTCTGGTTGCTGTAAAAGCAGTGACTTTAAGTGCCTGATATTTGGTGTTTAATTGCAGATAAACACTCACTTTATCTTTGATGGACTGGAAGCTCTGCTGAAACCAGCCTCCCCACCAGACTCCTTCCCTGAGACCGTCACACATACCGAGACTCATCAATTCATCAACAGCAAACTTTAAAAACCGGTAGAAAACAGAATCGAACCGATATCACCTACAACCCGAGAAACATCTAGAAAGACTTTGCAGCTGACGTAAACAACAGGCTAGCTTAGCTTAGCTAACTAACAGAAACAATATCAAACATTTAACAAAGCGCGTGCGATCTTTTATTACATAAAAATAAATACATACATAAAATAATTTGATTCGAGGGATTAATTCGCTAATTCACTTCACACTGCCGTCTAACCGCAACCGAGACCGTCGTTTTTATTGACTAGCTTGGTTCTGTCCCAAATTAAAATGTAGCGCACTACAAATCTCGCCCGAACCGTTGTACGTTATACCCTAGTTAGGGCCCCTACTTAGGGAGTGACGCCCAATTCGGGATACATCCTACGCCAGCAAAACTCGCGACACTATTTTTGTAAACAAACCCACATATAAAGCCCGCTATGGCGTCGCAGCTAATCGCTAATCTGGCACGTCGGTACAGTCCGGCGTTGCTCCTCAACGCAACTCTTTACAAAGTGCTGATCAACTGCATCGACGACTGATTTACGAAAACTCGAAACGATTATTTAGAACGACTTAACAACTCACCCTTCCGCCATCTTCAACGCATGACGTCATCTGAACGCCTTCAACCCGGAACCCGGAAGCGGATCTTAATGACGCTAGAAAATAAACATACAATCATACACAGTACGACATGAAGTGAAATTCTTTGTAGCACTGTCCTATAAAATAAAATTAACTTAAAAAAAGCCAAGAAAGAGAAAAGTAAAGAATATTTATAAAGCACAGGTGCATACAATATACATTAAAGAAATAAACATATTGTTTATACATCAATGAAAAAAAGATATAACCAGATAAAGAAAGTATAAACAAACAAGACGTATATAATAATGATAAAGTGCAGAATGTGCATGTGGTGCAAGGTGCAAATGTCCGACTATAGTTGTACAGGCTCTAGGTGTTTATCCGGTTTAGAGCCCAAATGGATGAGTGAGGAAGCTCGTCTTCTTTCTCTCTGTGTTCGATTTCGAGGCTTCCCTGAACAGTCGGATGGCCGAAGGGTCTTGTCTCTATGATCTTAGCTTTAATCAAGCACCACATTCTGTATATAGACTGATCGCACCACTCACCACTCATTTGTTTGTCCTGTCTGGTGCTGTGTTGTGATGCTTCCCGTCAGGATGCTCTCAGTAGTGCCGGTGTAGAAAGACTTTAGCACCTGTGAGGGCAGTTTAAAGTCCATCAAGCATCTGAGACGGTAGAGACGCCGCCGAGCCTTCTTCACCATAGTGTTGACGTAACTGGACCAACACATTTCCTACAGGTACGTGATGTGAACACCTAAATACCGGAAACTGTTCGCTCTCTCCGCTGGGCTCCTTTTGGTCATCAGTAGTTGGTTAGTTCCTCTCCTGCTTCGTGCCGAAGTCCGTTATCAACTCCTTTATCTTGCTGACGTTCAAGAGAAGATTGTTTTCCTGACATCAAGTCTCCAGGTTTGTAATCTCTTCTAGATAGACTACCTCATCAGTGTTGGGATCAGGCCCACTATAACTGTGTCGTCAGCAAACTTAACGGTGGTGGTGGAGTCGGAAGTGGCCATGCAGTCGTGTTTAATGAGTACAGCAGTGGGCTCAGGACACAAACCTGGGGTGCAGGTACTGTTTGCGGTCTGTTAGTCAGGAAGTCAGACACGTCAACTGCGGCGCCATGATTATGATGACGATGCTTCTCTTGATTACTACTCCATTGCTATACATTTCTGAGAAAATATTTTACAATCAGAATTTGTCCTTTCAAGTTGTTTTCCTTCCCAAAAGAATGAAATTGTTTTTCGGTTAAAAGCATCAGCTTTCAGTAAAGTAAACATTGACATATCACAGTTGCTAGCAGCTAGTTCACGTAGCACTCCCCTATTTCTTACATTTGTGACTGGAAGTCAAAAGTAACTATTTAATTATAGTAATATTTATAGTTAGGAGGGAAAGATTTACATAATATCGATCAGGGAACATAAAATAGCCAGATTTGTTGAGAATTTACGGTACGATACATGAACACAAGCGGAAATGAATTATTTATGTGAGAAAATCCCATATGCCCTGCCTGTGTAAATAAATGTTTGATCACAAACATGATTCCTTCTTATATGAGGTTTGTGTGACTTTTTTATTCAGCGAGATCAAGACAGCGTCAAAGCAGATAAACTCAACAGAGAACCCTGAGGTCCAGGAGAATCGTCTTTATTAACACGAGAGCAGGAAAAAAAATTCAAAAGGTCATATCTTAGAGATAGAATAAAAACAGACGCATATGTTGGTCTCATTTCATACACATGACGTATCGAGCACTAAATGCGCTCCCAAGCTGTGGCGTGTCTCTGGAGAGAAGCTCAGCCCCGTCACCCTGTTACACACAATCAGCTAATGAAATTGCCCATAATGGAAGTGACAAGAGGAGTTTATCACATCATTAGAATTCAGCCCGCTCCATATGGAGGAAGGCGTGATGGGTGTGCGTTAACACCCACCTGAGCCCCCTGCTCTCTCGGGCCCTCGAGGGTGTGTGTGGTTGTGTGTGTCACATGTGTGCAGTTCATACGTATGCTATGTGTCTCATCCCAGCTGTGTTTTTCTCATTAGTATGCATCGTGTGTGTGTATGTGCGTGAGGAAGCCTGGTTTAAGGGGTCACAGCTCCTCCCTCTTTTAATTGAAGCCACTCTGCATCCAGAAGCTGCGCAATATGTGCATTTGTTACACAATATGCCCTTCCTCCGCCCCTCAATTCCACTAATTGGGTCCTTCAGTTCCCTAATTAACTGGGTTAGAGTGGCCCCGGGGCCACAGCAGGCTGCACCCTTATTCCTCATTGATAACCATCCTTTAGCTTCACTCGCTCGTTCATGTGGAGCAGAGGTCAGGAGGAAACTGAAATAATCTCAGATATGAAAATAATAGATGCAGCTTCTACAAGACCTTTAATCCCAAACGTCATCATGATCAAAGCAATTTTTTTTAAATCAAAGAATGATTTTGTAATTTGAAGCTGTGGAACTTCCTGTTTCAGACTTCCTGTTGTCAGTCACAGAGGACCCAGGAATGACGCAAACGTTCCTGAGATGGAAAAGTAAAAGTGTGATGTCGGTGACACCGGATACTCTTTTACACAAATACTAAAGAAATACGTCAAACAAATGACTGTTACCATAGAAACAGTAACAGGGTAGATATGCTGTGCAGAGGGAGCAACTGGCAGAGCTGCAGTTCTGACTAATTCTAAACTATTACGGTCAGATTGAAGGTAAAGTGTGAAGGATGTTGAAAATTTGCAGGCTTTGTGCTGTGTCACTGCCTCGAGGCTCCGGGTCCTTGGTTCGATCCACCGGGAAGCCCGGGATGAGCTCCAGATCAGCCCTGACCCTGACCTCGACCCTGATCTCATCTCTGAGCATCAGACGGTTGTGAGTTCAAAGCCCAGACATTAATTGCTGAAGGAAAAGTGCTCAGATTTATTGCTGGATTGGGTCAGGATCAAAACTTGAAACCACATGAATACATTTGAACGCAGATCCTTAAAACACCTTCGCAAACCTCAGACCACGAAAGCATCCATGAAATCCTCAGATCTCTCTCTCTCTCTCTCTCTCTCTCTCTCTCTCTCTCTCTCTCTCTCTCTCCCTCTGCAGACCCACTCCATCTGCCTGTGATCAGGAAACACCAGCTTTGCACGAGTCAATGTGTCTAATTATCCCTCTGCAGCGGGCCGACTAATCCCCCTCAATGCGTTTGGCTTCCCATTCCCACCTGTGCTCCGGTCCGAGGGCGAGGGGGAAACCCGCCGGCTCCCAGCGTCCCACAATCCCCTTCTCCGTCCAGGCTGGCAGCTGCCTCCCCCCGCTGGGACGTCCTCCAGCTGACGGAGCCTCTTAGCTGTGTCAATGGGCCCATAAATAAAGGAGCTAACCGCTTTTGTGTGTCCGTGAGTGTCAGATCCCTGTGCGGCCTGACGGCGCTTGTTACCGTGATGAAATGCAGAGAGAAAGAGACGGACAGAAAGAAGGAAGGAGTGTGAGGAGGAGGAGGAGGAACGGGGGGGTCTGTGTTTCAGGCGACCCCCTGCCCTCGCTTTTTGTCCCACGAGCGAGTCTTCATTGTCCCGGCTCTTTGAAAGCTGAGGACAGAGGGAGGAGGAGAGAAGAACCATCTCTTCATTTCTCCTCTGATCTCGGCCTTCATCAGGACGCAGAGTCCCGCAACGACGAGTGTGTATTCTTCACGGACCATTTGACTCCTGAGAAATGCTGTGTGTGTGTGTGTGTGTGTGTGTGTGTGTGTGTGTGTGTGTGTGTGTGTGTGTGTGTGTGTGTGTGTGTGTGAGTGTGTGTGTGCACTGCTCGAGTACTGGCCAGAGATCCTCTATCTATAAGTTAAAATTCTACTTTTATTTAAATTCACCTTTTTTTTTTGCATTGAATAGTTCCAAAAAAGGCATTTTATCAATAATAATAATAATAATAATAATAATAATAATAATAATAATAATAATAATAATAATAATAACAATAATAATAATAACAATTATTATTGTTATTATTATAATAATAATAATAATAATTAGTAATGTTTATGTGATGCATGTTATAAAATTTCATGTATTAAAATAGCATTATGTATTAAAGGGAGTACAATGAGAAATAAATAAAACAATGCAGACGTACACATGAATTTTTTTACGGAATAATAAGATAATTCGTTTATTTATTTTATATATTCATAAAAATGCCTTTTCTTTCATTTAGTGAAATTCTCGGGGATTTCCTCTAGATGCCGTTCAGTCTCGGCTCAGAAAAAAACGTACAAAATTAAATCCAAAATGAATATCAGGTAGTTATAATCATCATTAAAGCTTTATAATAATAATAATAATAATAATTATTATTATTAGAAAATTTTTGTTACGATAAAGCTTTTTATAATTAATGCAAACTAATGACACCATGCTAAATACCCTGCTTTCATAACATTATTATTATTATTATTATTATTATTATTATTATTATTTTATTATTATTAATCTTATTTGTAAAGAATTGTTACATTTATTTAAAAAAACTTTTAAAATACAATATTCCTAGACACACACACACACACACACACACACACACACACACACACACACACACACATTTCATAAAATTATTAAACACCATCATTACACGCCTTCATATGTATCTCATCTCCATAGTAACCACTGATGTCCTAGTTTCTGACTTGTGACATCATCAACATTTTATTTACTCGTTAATTTATTACAGTTGTTATATTTTTAGATCCCAATTCTTCAGACTTGGAGTTGAACCGACTCAAAGCTAATTCACATCAAATCATTTGTAGAATTTCGGATAAAATTCAGAATCTTGAGCGAAGCCGTTGTCCGTATTCCGTGCTCTAATTCACGTGCTTGCTGTGAGTGTCTGCTTTTCATGTAACAGAAACTAGTTGAATCCTCTCACCGCTCTCTCTCTCTCTCTCTCTCTCTCTCTCTCTCTCTCTCTCTCTCTCTCTCTCTCTCTCTCTCCATCTAACAAATGTCCGCGTGCAGATGCCAGGCTGTCTCGTAATTAATGACAGCGGCTGAGGGATGAATATGGCCGCAGCTTTGTTGGACATTGACAAATCTTCCCGCGTGCACATGAAAAGAAACAGTCCCTGTCCCCTGTGTGAGGGACACAATAGAGACGCGCCAACCTGGCGACGGCCTCCTCCTTTCTTCCCTGGCGCTGCCCGCTGGGCGTTCGACGACTGATGGGCTCCTCTGACTCTCTGTGTTGCGTTAACTAGCCTTTGTATTAAAAAAAAAAAAAAAACAACGAAAAAAAAACCTTGATTAGCGGCACATAGCACATGCTAGCTAGCATAAGTGAGCACTGCTGCATATGTTCAGTGCGTCAGTTTATCTGAGCCAATATTGCTGTAAAGGCTTTGCAAAGGTGTGATGCATATGGTGTCCGAATTTATAAAACACATACACACACACACACACACACACACACACACACACACACACACACACACACACATACTCACACACACTTAGCAGCTGCCGCCTTGACAGCTCTTTAGCACGTCACATTTCCAAGGCTTTGTATTTTGTTGAACATTTCTTTAAATAACGGGTTACTTTATAATTATTGTTTAGATTTTGTTATATGCACATATTATTTTAGCATGATAATCACACACACACACACACACACACACACACACACACACACACACACACATTACTTAGAAACGTAGCTGCAGTGCTAACTTGATGTTATGACATCGTAACTCACTGAGCTTCATTAACACACCTTCCTTCCTCATTTACTTTAAAACAGTGAACATTCATTTAAATTTATATAAAAACTTTTCAACTTTTTCAGGGTTGTGTGACGAACGTAGCAACAAATGCAAAGTAGGAAGAAAGAGAGAAATGTGTTGCTTTAAGACTCCGCCAGGTCGAGATACCGTACTCGGCTACTCGGGACGGTCTACTGTATATCGCTGACGATGGTGAAAAGAAAGAAGAGGAAATGCCGGTTTAATAAGAATAAAGTTTTAATTTAGGAAATCATGTCCAAAACTGTACAAAAAATCAACTGTACAAAACTTCACATACTATATTCACATTTGGCTTTTTCGCTTGAGATCCTGGAACAATGCACAACATTTTTGTTTTTTTTGTGAGGAGCAGAACATTATATACATTATAAACATTGGGAAGCTCTTCGCTCCAAGTTTGAGTCCATGTTTCGATACGTTCTAGATGTTCACTTGCTCATGGAAAGGCCGTGCAGGCTGGCGGTAGACACGGGTAAAGGTTGGCACAGGGAGCACGGACACGGCATGCCGGGAAAGTGCCGGTACGAGCTGGCCAAATGCAGCGGGTCCTTCAGTAAGCTTGGGATTGGTGGCGCGTGGAAGCCCAGATATCCTGCTGATGGAGGAGAATGGGGAGTTTGAGCTGTAGCCGCGTGCATGCTGGTGTGCTGAAGGGGGGTGGAGCTCACGGCTGTGGCTCCACCTGCTAAGGAGTGCAAGGACTGGGCCAGAGGGTGCAGGGATGGAGCTAAGACGGGCCTCGGGGCATGGTTTTGAGCCACACTGGATCCGTACACCTCGCCCACTAGCTTCTTCATCTCCTCCAAGGAACTGGAGAGCATGAGGATGTAGTTGCGTGCCAGAAGGAGGGTGGAGATCTTGGACAGCTTACGCACTGAGGGGCCTTGGGCGTACGGCATGACTTCGCGGAGGCCGTCCATGGCTTGGTTGAGGTCGTGCATGCGTTTCCTCTCGCGGCTGTTAACCTTGAGGCGCAACTCCTGAAGGTCTGCTTTGGAGACCTCTGGACGGTTCTGAAGTTTCCCCAAAGAAGATGGGGATCCGTCGGAGGCTTTCTCTGCATGCTGGAACACCTTGCCAGAGAAGAAGCTGGAGTCAACGGTGAGGTCTGGGGACGAGGAGCGACTGCAGGTGGAGCCGGTGTCGGAATCCATCTCAGCAGATCAGAACAAAATAACAAGATGCTTGACAAAAAGCTTTAGTTGGATATCCCGGCGGTCACAAGACGTCCTTCACAGCTGAAGCAATGATCAACGTTCTGCAGTCAGAAACCTCTCTGCGCCACTCGACTCGGCAAAGCTGAACAGTAGGACACTTTGGTGTAGCCGAACTGGAAGGAACACACACCCCGTCCTCTCATCTGTCTATGTGAGAGTGTCTCAGCGGAGGTTCTCTGGTTTGACCGGATCGCTTCAGCACGGCTTTTTATAGACCTCTCACCCACAAAGACACAATGAGATGCATAATGTGACTGGAGACCTGGAGCCAATGACAGAGGGGACACACTTTCACCCACACCCACACACACCCTCCTTAGCAAATACACCCCCCAAATCCACCCACACACACACACACACACACACACACACACACACACACACACACACACACACACACACACACACACACACACACACACACGTGCATACACATACACATTAACACTTTGTTTTAACAGAACAACACAAACAACCAGAGTATCAAAGCAATAAAAATTCATTTGCATCTCGTGTTTTTTTTTAAATTCTGTTTATAATTCTGTTCGAAGTGTTCAAAGTATTATTGAACCGTTTTAACTGACTAGCCGAAATGCGTTGCATAACCGTTAGCTTCAGAATTCTCTATTTACCGAAAACACTGTAACTCTTATCGTATCACATACTGTACATACAACTACAATTCGGTATTCAGCTGCATTTTATTTTTCCTTCACCTTTATATTGTTTGCATTTAAAGTCAATTATCTGTTTAAAAAAATTCTCTCAAAATTCTACACTCAAAATATCCAATCCGTAAACTTAGTCAACTTTTTTAACCTAAGTCTGTTTTAGCGGTTTGGTGCACATTAAATGCACGTCTCACATTTCGATCCGAATTTTATTCGCATTTCTGGTCATAACCGGAATACTCGACGAGGCTGCGGTTCAGTGATAGGCAAGAAAGTGGAATCTACACAATCCCCTACAGGCATTACCATAACCTGTATCTGCATGTTTACTGCAGCAATGCATAGTTTATTACATGATTTCCGCACATCATCTTAAAACTCTTTGCCGCCTTTGACGCCGTGCGTCTCTTTATGTCTTGTTTATGATCCGCTCGACTCGGCTGTCTTTGCTCTCTTCCTTACGTCTCCAGGAATGAGTATAAGAGTCGGCGTGAGTGTGTAAACTTCAACGGCGTCCGCATTAATGGTAAACTAGCCACGATTCAGTGCCAACCAAAGACGTTCTAGGGCGGCTCGAAGCGCGAAATCGTCCTGCCGAGAGTGGAAGAGGGAGGAGAGGGGAGGAGGTAGTTAAAGAGACACTAAAATGTGGCTCGTGTATTGTGTGTTCCTCTCCGGGTCATAAAAACTCCACAGCCAGCCAGAAGCCCGTGGGATGCTGCTATTACCCCCCTGCTATGTGCTTAAGCTTCTAGAGCGTTCATTAGCATCACTATCACACACTGCGTAATGCACTCCCACACTCACAGATCATGTGGAGGAGAAACTAGTCAGGCTGTAGGCTCACACACACACACACACACACACACACACACACACACACACACACACACACACACACACACACACACACACACACACACAGATGGCAAACAGAAGTAAGCAAAAACTGAACAGAGATGAAATGATGAGAAAGTCGCAGCTCATCAGCTCATACGTAATTCCCAGACTCACTTCAGAGATTTGATTCTTTTTTCCCCTCCACTGTTTAAGTGAATCGAGTGAATCAAGTGAATCAAACAGTGCAGGTTTTGATTCAGTCGATTTCTCACGCAGACCAGTGTAGATGAATTACCACATTTCAACCACCAAAGCCCCGAGGATCATTAAACCGAAACCTTTATATCGTTAAAGACGGGTTATTTAAGCGTGTAGGTGAAACTAATACTGAAACTCTTACAAAAACACATTTGAAGTCATTTAAGAGAGCAAATCATATACTGTACAAATTGACTAACATTACTACTAATAGTTAGTAGTATCTATTTTCTTTGCCAATTTTTATTTTTTTATTTTTTTTACAAATGTCATTGTAGCTGACTACAAAATAAACCTTCACGTTATCGGGTCATTTATCTCTTTCTGTATGATTCTTTAAGAGCTCAATCAGCTCACTTCACTGATTCATTCCAAACTGAATCAAATAATTCCTTTAATGGATTCATACTGTACCTTGCAGCTTAGACACCGTTCTGTTCTAACAGAAAACTTACAAGAGTCATTTGGGACTAAAAACATCAACACTAGCAGTGCTCATTATGGCTTACTTTAGTGATTTGATTCTTTTATTCAGTGAATCATATTATGGTTGATTCATGATTCAGCATGGTGCTGGCAGCAGCCTAAACCAGCACACCACTAAAGATGAGTGAAATATTACAAAATTAAACATTTAAACGACATTACGTTTAAGATCGGCCGAGTCATTTGTGATTGCATGGCGATTTGTTTAGTTCAATTAAAGGAGTTGGTTAAATAAAACAAAATAAAAACAACAAATTGTTTATGAAGCACCTATAAGTAATTTTTTGTTAAACAAATGTTAGATAAAATCTAATAATAGTAAAGTATATGATTGCTAAATGTAAAGTAGCTTTCGCATTAATGTTTTATTTAATGATCCGATTTCTACATTCAAAGTGATTCACCCAATTCAAATAAAGGAATCATTTGAAAATGACTCGTTATTGAATCCCTTTTCTTTTCTCACAGAATAGTACATGAAAGCCGTAGTTACACCTGTTAGTGTGCAGGACCGTGCAGGATCACGCTATGGCGATATATCGACACGGTGAGTCTTGATTCATTGAATTCACTTAATGGATTCATATGAAAAGTGAAGAATCATTTGCAAATCTCCCGTCAATACTGTATGTGTAAAGATTGCAGAAAAGCTGAGCGAATGAGTGAATGCTGGAACAAGGTAGGTAGATAGATAGATAGATAGATAGATAGATAGATAGATAGATAGATAGATAGATAGATAGATAGATAGATAGATAGATAGATAGATAGATAGATAGATAGATAGATGGATAGATAGATAGATAGATAGATAGATAGAAGTTTTCAAGATAGATAGATTAGATAGATTAGATAGATAGATAGATAGATAGATGAATTAGATAGATAGATAGATAGATAGATAGATAGATAGATAGATAGATAGATAGATAGATAGATAGATAGATAGATAGATAGATGAATTAGATAGATAGATAGATAGATAGATAGATAGATAGATAGATAGATAGATAGATAGATAGATAGATAGATAGAAGTTTTCAAGATTGATAGATAGATAGATAGATAGATAGATAGATAGATAGATAGATAGATAGATAGATAGATAGATTAGATAGATAGATTAGTTAGATAGATAGATAGATAGATAGATAGATAGATAGATAGATAGATAGATAGATAGACAGATAGATAGATAGATAGATTAGTTAGATAGTTAGATAGATAGATAGATAGATAGATAGATAGATAGATAGATAGATAGATAGATAGATAGATAGATAGATAGATAGATAGATAGAAGTTTTCAAGATTGCAGATAAAGTCCTTGACTATGTTCTACAAAAGACACCAAGTAAACAGAAGGACTTGTGAGAAAGTCTTCTAGATGTTTTAACACTTTCTCTCCGAGTGTGTTTTATTATCCTTGGTGTCGCAGCATTACCTATTAACTCTGTAACTGTTTTGTTTTGTGAAAGAGAAAAGACAAAGATCCACCTCAGGCCGT
>NC_062521.1:1826629-1866629 GCF_022655615.1 Tachysurus fulvidraco
TGATAATGGATGAGTCGAATCGAATAATTTTGAGTTTTTAGACTCACTGAATCACTCACAGAATCATTTTAACTCACTTAGTGACTCACTGGTTCACTCACTCACTCACTCACCTACTAAAGCAACCACACACTCACCGATTCAGTCACTCATTTACTGAATCACTCACTCAGATATTTCATAACTCACTGAATCACTTACTCACTCGCTCACCTGACTCTCTAATTTCCTAATTTGCTCTACAACACACTGAATCACTGAGTCACTTACCGATTCTTTGACTTCATATTTCGTCTTTCTGAACACCGTAATAATTTTGTGGACAATTATTTGATCTAAACGGGTTTTTAACACACGGTGCTTCAAAAAAAAAACATGAACGTGAGCCGTAAGTGATAATGATTACCTGCATGTGGAGGTTAAAAGGGTCACAGCCCAGTGATAGAGGGAGAGAGGGTTTTTTTTTTATTTTTTAGGAAAGACATCAGAACAACGCGTGACTAAAGAGAAGGAGGAGCGAAAGAGAGCTGCTGCATTCATGTCACTTTCCTCTCTCCATTTATTCTCCTCAATAAGAGCAAAGGACAAAAAAAAGCAAAAAACTAAAAACAAAACAGGGAGCAAATGGTGGTGAAAAGGGTCAGAGCCGAGACAAAAGCAGGGAAGCAGAAGAGGAAATCCAGCATGTTTGCATATGCTAATTTTATAGAGCATCAATTAAGGAGCCTTGTTTTATGACGCTTTTTATGAGAAAACAAAAAGGCTTCGGCCTACACACACACACACACACACACACACACACACACACACACACACACACACACACACACACACACACGTATGCCTCTTTTCCACCGGAAAGAACCGGGTGCTGGTTCAGAGCTAGCACTGGTGCTGGTTCAAAGTTGGTTCCACTGTATACGTGTCACGTGTCCCAGCGACGTTAGCGCAGCAGCGGCAAACACAAACATAACAACAATGGCGGATGTTGCTTTACAGTTAATGCTCATGGCTTTGCGAACCTACATTAACATCCAAACGCGGTGAATAAAACGTGTACGTGCGGCTCCGTGTAATCTGTATAAACGGAGGTTGTGATCGATAAAGTACATAACGTTATTTTATCGTTAACACAGAAAAAAATGTAGCCTTAGCATGTAGCTACCTACTATCATGTGTGCTGATAATGTATCATATCGTGGTAAAAGTGTATTAAACATTAGTATACTTAAGGTACTTTATCAAATGCGCTAACAGTAGCCCCGCCCACAGCCCCGCCCACAGCTCCTGACGCGAGTGGTTCTTAAGTGTAGACCAGCAACGTTTTGGTGCTACTTAAGAACCACTTTTCCTGGTTCAGAGCCGGTGCTTTGGCGGTCGAAACAGAAAGAACTCTTTCTAAAAAAACACACACACACCCATACACACACCCACACACATCCATATACACACACACACACATCCATATACACACACACACACACACACACACACCCATACACACACACACACACACCCATGCACACACACACACACACACACACACACACACACACACACACACACACACACTCTCACACTCACACCCATACACACACACACACACACCACACACGCATACACAAACACACACACACACACACACACACACACACACACACACACACACACACACACACACACACACCCATCACACAAACACACACCCATCCTATTTGCATATGCTGAAAGAAAGTGTGAAATTATTATTATTATTATTAATTTTAAGATTTTATTTTAATTAACTGCTGCTCATTGTGAATCCCACAGGTCACTAAACACACAGATAAGACAAATCTATTAAATAATATTAATTAAACAAACAAACAAACAAACAAACAAACAGATAAATAAATGTAAACAATATTAGTACATTTTTAAAAAAAAATTATCTCTTTTTTATTTTTTAATATATTAATATTTAATATTATATTTAATCTATTTTCCCACCTCCTACCTCTGGCTACACCGCTGTAAAACCGTGTTATATAGAAACATATGACAGTTTTATCAGCCATACTGAGTTCCTCATCTCTACATATTCTGCCACACGGAACGGACTAGCAGATGCTTTGTTCATCTATAATCCTCTTTCATTATCATTTACAGCCTCATTCTATAGTTCTGCATGCAGACATTTGGATGTGAATTCTTTGGCATCTGTGCTGATTCAAATAAGAGCATTAAAGGCTGTGTGTGGGCTGCTGTTAGCCATCTCACTGGTCACACTGCTGCCTACAAGGCCAGAGGTGATTCCCTACATAATGATAGGTGGCCTGTAATGTTTAACCAACGGCCTACACAAACACACACACACACACACACACACACACACACACACACACACACACACACACACACACACACACACACACACACACACACAAATGCAAATGCTATGTCAATACACCTCTACTGGGATTTTCCTCCATTTGATGAATAATGGACTCGATTAAACATTATTATTCCACAGTGCTGTCGAATTCTCGACTCTGATTGGTCAGAAGGTGTTGACCTGTCAGTAGCAACTATGTTGGCTAATCTCAGGCTCTCGCTTAAATACGTTACTGTTTCTTTAATAAGATAGGCTAATACACAATGGTCGATACGGTTAAAGGGACATTGTTAATGAGGGTATGATTAGTTATAACTGTATAACATAAGTGATAATAGGAACTAACGTTGTTAAATGTAACTAGAAATGGATAAAACAACGAAGCACTAAACAATTACACTCTGCACTAAATACTGTACACTAGTATCCAGTTAACGAATTTTAGAAGGGTCAGATCGTCTCAAACGGAACACTCAAATGTTTTTTTACTAAGTGTAAGTTTAAGCCGTTCCCCAGTCGACGGCAAGTGACGTCAAATGCAAAGTTATTTAAAAGACCTTTTTTAAAGTTATTTGTAAGACATCTTTGTCAGTTTGTCAGTTTGTTAGTCAGTGATTTACAGATTTACAACAAAGCACCAAGTGAGGGGAAATCTTTGTAAAAGACAATGTTCATCGCACCAGTACAGTTCCAGAGACTCAAGGTGTTCAGACGCTGTTTTTCGAAAGTGTCCCATGAAACTCCCTTGATGTTGCTAGTGTATGATCATGGAACATCAGAATGATCCCCAGACATGTCAAGGGCCTGAAGAATAAGAGACTGACACCTTTAAGTGTAACAATTTAAGAGATGAAGAGGTTACAGTCCTGAAGTTGGTGAAGGTCTCAGGAGGTCAGGGTGGGGTCGAGGGGTCACTGGAATTAAAGTGAAGAAAGTGACCTACCAGGGAAAGGAAGGTGAGCTGGTATTGTAATGCGCAACTCCCCCATAGGTTACGGATCCTTTGATGCTCTCAGGGGTCAAAGACTAGGGAGTCTCAGGAAAAACAACAACAAAAAATGCCTGGGGCAAGTTTTTGTCCCTAAAGAAAATGAACGTAACGTTGGGCGGTGATGTTGGGTGAGAATCAGAGGAGGGCATGGAAAGAGAAAGCATCTGCGACAGGAAAAGAGCCAGGTTGAGGGATGGCTATAAGTGAAACGGGATGCATCATGCAACGACAAGCAATTAATACTCTATGCGCTCCTGTTAACCAGAATCATGAACAGACATGAATAATATTCAGTACACTAATGTCTTCATAAACCTGCTAGCTTGTGGGGGAAAAGTGCCTTTTTTGAACAGATAATCAAACTAATTAATCTGATAACTGTTCAATGGCAGCTAGATCAATTGGAGGAACCTTTAGCACATAACCACAAGACTGAGTTTTGACACATTGCTTAAGTTTATACTGCTTTAAAACATGCCACAAAGTTCTGTGTCTAGTAAACACTTTCTGTGCACTCCCATGAGGACTGTTAAGAAAAACATGTGCTTTAAAAATAAAGTTGATTTGCATGAATGTCCTCTTTTGAAGAAATGAGAACTGAGAAGAAATAACTGAACAGAGCAGCAAAACAGACCATCAGAATCCAACTTGGGTCTTCAGATTTGAAGGATCTCTTTGTTACTTCTTGGATATTCAACCAAAATGGCCAGAGCAGATGGACCACACCGCTGCATCATCTGACTAGATTCTCATCAAACGTTTGAGTTTTATGATTAAGCAATGTTTCGGTTCCTCTCCATGGTCCTACTAGCATCAGCTACAGGCTGGATGTCAAAAAAATGTTTTGTTTACGAAGATGAAGTTATCAAAGACACCCAGATCATTCAGTCTTGCCCGCTGGGAAACCTAACAGCAAGCTGTGTGGACGTCAGCGACGTGAAGCTGGATCTTGCCATGCTTCCTCCTCTTGTTAACAGTCTTTGCCTGGAAGCAGCACAGGGACTGGTGCTATGGCCAAATGCTTTTAAACGATTCTCCATTTTTGAACAATTGCACATCCGAAATTGTCCCAGGGCCATTCATTCTGGAGCTTTTGCAGGGTTGCCAAATCTGCGTCTGATATCATTTGATGGACTTTCCTGTTGCAGGACTTCTTTTTCAGCAAATGCTTTTTGGCAGCTACCCAGCTTGAGCGAGCTTTTTTTTTATAACTACAATATGTCATCAATATCAGCAGATGTATTTAGTGGAATAAAAGAACTACAAACCTTGCACTTTCAGAGCTGTGGCATCAAAATCCTGGATATTGCCTGCAAAACTGTTGAACTCTCACAATCACTGACGTCCCTGTACGTCGGGACCGATGACACGGTTGTCCTGAGACGCCAGCACTGTCCTCGATTAGAGGATGCGACGACGGCCGAACATTTCAAAACCTTGAAAAGGATCAGTTTTGCATTTCCTGGTCTGAAATCCTTGGGGGAAAGCGTCTTCAAGTACTTTCCAAATATTTCCCTATTAAACATGCCCATGAATTCGGTTCTCAAGATGCAGCTGCTGCAGTCTGGAGTACAAAAGATTCAGACGCTGGAGGCAAAACTGGAACAGGGTGGTCTTGGGTCTGTTTGTGATATTGTATACAATCTTTCAGTCGAAAGCTTAAAATTAGAAAACGATTTTGCCCTTTGTGACGATATCGAGATCAAAGGATGTGCGAGACTGCGAGAAATGCGACTTGAAAGCTCTTACTTGCAAGATAAGCTATGTTTCATTAGGGTTGTAAAAAATCTACAAGTTTTGGATTTGAAATTCAAATTTTTGCCAAAGTTACTCCATAATCTTTGTGACTCACCTGATTTTTTGCAGCTGTTACAAAAGTTTTATCTAAATCATAGTTTGTTAAGCAGAATAACTAGAAGACAGTTTTATTGTCTACAAAATCTCCAAACTCTTGATCTCGCCCTTAATAAAATCTCTGTGATCGAAGATTTTGCATTTGCAGGATTTGATAAGTTGCAAGGTTCCTACATGAAGGACATGGGTTTGCTGAGTGATAATCAGACTTTTAATGGTCTCCGTAGTTTGGAATATTTAATTTTAAGAGGTAATGAAATTTTGTCAATTAACTTTACTGCATTTGAAGGCCTGACCAGTTTGAAAGTCTTGGACCTTCAAGACAACCTGATTACTCGGATCTCTGCGAAACATTCGATTCCGTATCTGGGACTGGAGAGTTTGGAAAGTTTAGACTTGAAGTCTAACAGAATCACGTATGTCGATGACTTCACATTCAAACATATGAAAAGTTTAAAAACGTTAATTTTGGATAACAACAACATTTCTGAAATTAGCAGGTTCACCTTCTTTGGTCTGGATGGTTTAGAGTCATTGATGATTGAATATAATGTAGTTAACCATATCGAGCCCTTTGCCCTGAGCAATTTATCTGCTTTGCGGAAATTCTCAGTTGGGTGTCTCAAAAATCCATCATCCATGACCGCAGAGGTCGAGATCAATCTCGGTCTCTGGTTTGGCCGCATTCCTATAAACCTCACTGAACTCATTATCAGCTCCTGCAGCCGCCCAATGAGCATCGTGATCGGGAGCGAGAGCGCCCCCAAACCTGGTCTACAGCTTGAAATCTTTGGACAAAGAGTCAGTTTCCGAGACTGCGAGAAGCCGTTCTTTCTGTCGGTGGTCAGTCTTAAAGTTATAGTCAAACAGCTTGTGTGTGGCTCACGCTTCGCTGGGAAATACTTCAAGTTCTTGGAAAGCTTTGAGTTATCTTCTCAAGTTATGACCACTTTTGATGATCTGGTCGATCTGAATACTCTTTTGCACCTTCGGTATCTTAAGTTAAGAAGCATAGACCTTTTTGACCAACCTCATCTTGGTATCCTGCTCCACAATCTGACAGCCCTGCAATTTTTTGGTTTGTACAGATCCCGAATTCCTTCCATTAGCGAAGACCTAACTAAAGACTTGAAATCACTCAAATATCTCTACCTTAGTTTGTACAATGACTTGAATGTGATTGACAACTTTGCCAAGCCACTTTTAAATCTGAGGTACATTGTTATGATTAACATGATGCTTTTCTGCAGCTGTGGTGGCGCTTGGTTAAACGAATGGAGCATAGACAACAGACAGGTCCAAGTTCTAACATGGTCGTACCCAACGAGACATGCATTAGAATGCCGAAACATGAACGGCATACAAGACTTTGCTAAGTACAGTGTGTCCAGCTGCTCCCTGCATGTGGGATTTATCTTATACGTTTCTACTTCTCTTGGGATTCTGCTTTTCATGTTAGTGGTTTTGGTCCATAATCTTGCTGGAGATTACCTGCTGGCGTTTATATACATCGCTCACGCCTGGATGGACAAAGCCGTCCGAGGGAGCGCTAAGAGACACTATCAGTATGACGTTTTTGTCTCGTACTCGGGAACAGACGAGTCCTGGGTTGTGGATGAGCTTCTGCCCAATCTGGAGAGACGAGGACCACCGTTCCTGCAGCTCTGTCTCCACAGTCGGGACTTTCAACTAGGTGTGGACATCACAGAGAACATCACCGGAAGTCTGTACAAGAGCCGCCACACGCTTTGCCTGCTTAGCCGCCAATATCTCCGCAGCAAATGGTGCTCTTTAGAGATGAAGCTGGCCACGAACTACCTGATAGCCGAGCACAGGGACATTCTGATTGTCGTGTTCCTGGAGAAGATCTCCCCGAAACTTCTGTCCGCTCACCACAGGCTGGCACGATTTGTCAAGAGGAAAACTTACATAGACTGGCCCCAGGACCCCCAACAACAGGTGGCATTCTGGGATAGACTGTGGGCCAAGCTCGCACCTAAGCCTTTCTGAAGCCAGTAATCAATCTCCGATCTGCTCTCAGATCATTTTATATATCAGTAGAAAATTCTTTACTAATATTAACTCTTGCTATTCATCAGCCAGGTTTTCTTTAAAGGTTTTAAAAATAATGTAAAACATTTATTTTACTTTCAGTTTGTATTTACTTCTATATGGATCTATTATTATTATTATTATTATTATTATTATGTCTCATTTGGAAGCTGTTTTGTGCTCTAGTCTTCTGAATTTTTTTATTTTTGTTTTCATTCATATTTAAACAGCCTCTTTAAAGTGTATTTACTGCAGAACTTTACCTAGTAAATATATTCTGATTGTTCTAATTTCAAAGAATTTTTTCTGCAAATTATTTACACTTCATGCTAATGAGTGTTGCTTCACTTACTTTGCTGCTTAGAAGGTTAGAATTAACAGCCATGTCGCTTTCCAATGAATATGACAAACCATCCAGGTTGAACCAGCAGGGGGAGCTGTTAGCTTATTTGTTGGGTCTGGGTTGTTCGTACAGATAGACACTCAGTGTCCATTTTATTAGGAACATCAGCATTCTTGCACTTCTCCAATTAGCTAATCGTGTGACAGCTGCTTGATGAGTAATGATTTGCAGATACACATCCAGTTTCACGTCCATTTCAGTTTACGGCAAACATCAGAATAGAGGGAAATTGTGACTGTCTGTGAATCTAGAGTTCAAATCAAAATAAACTTCTCTGAGTGGAAATGGCTTTGTTGATATGAGAGGACAGAGGAGAATGGCTTGCTCCTCATGTTCCTCTACCTCCTCCTCCTTATCCTTGGGCTCCTCCACCTGTTCAACCTCCTCTTCGTGTTCCTCCACCAGCTTAATCACTACTTTCTCAACCTGTTCCTCATGTTCTTTACCTCCTCCACCTGCGCCTCATGTTCTCTAATTCCTCTTGTTCAGCTTGTTCCTCAAGATGAGGAAATACCAAGAGACTAGAAAAGTAAAACGACGAGGTCCATCTGTTTGTCACGGTTGCCAGATCCACAGGATCAATGGCTTCAAGTGCGTTGAACTCACGTTAATCCTGAATAATTTTTCATGATGCCTGTGCAGTGACAAATCGTGTCTTAACGATAAATGATTTAGGAATTAGGAAATTTTTTTTTCATAGAGCTGTGAACTGTTCAGGTGACACTGCTAATCCATAACAGATTTACACGACTATCGTAGCTTGGTATTAAAAGGTTTTAGTTCAAGAACCTCTACAGTAACCACCGGTGTTCCCCAGGGTTCTGTCCTGGGCCCACTTCTTTTCATTATATATATGTTTCCTCTTGGTGATATTTTAAGGAAATATGGTACTAATTTTCACTGCTATGCGGATGACACCCAACTCTACCTGTCTGCCAAACCCACCGGTTCTTTTCCTCCGCCATATTTGTCAAGCTGTTTAGCTGAAATTAAAGATTGGCTCTCAGCAAACTTTTTGAAGGTAAATGGCAATGAAACAGAGGTTCTGCTTGTTGGCACTAGATCTGTTGTGTCTAAATCTAATTGTTTCTCTTTACATATTGACAATACTGCAATCTGTCCTTCCCTCTCAGGTTAAAAGTTTTGGTGTAATCATCGATAGCATACTATCTTTTAAAGCTCAAATGAATAATATCACACAGATTGCATATTTCCATTTGCATGAGCACTGAGCATTAGCACTGAGCTAACATCATAAAACCTAGCAGAATATTAAGAATAATTTTAACATTAGTGTTTTGTGCAACTTGGTACAAGCTAGTCACTATGGCTGCAAGAGCATAGATCGCTGCTTGGGGATGCCGTTATCTTTATTTACTGTTAATATTTTGTCATATAAATTAGATTTCACATGTAACTAATGACCGTTATTGCATACTGCTGTTGTAGCATCATTGTACTGGATTCTGTGGAGATGTGCTAATTCAAGAAACGTAAGTCTAGTCAGGCTGAAATTTGGTATATAATGTTGTTATGCAAATGTGTAATTGGACTTGATTGAATTGGCCAATCAGGTGTCAGCAGGGATGGGATTGAGCTACTCAACAAATCATGGACAGTATGTTTATCTCTGGTCTCTTTACTGACAGTGAGATCATCCTGGTGATGACCTTGGTGATGATCCCATTGATGATCCCATTGATGATCCTGGTGATGATCCCAGTGATGATTTTGGTGATGATCCCAGCCTAATGGTGGCACTCTGGTGAAACAGTGTAAATTTCACTCTTAAACAAATGTTTTTTCTCCAATACTTTTTTAAATTTCAAATTGTGTGTGTATTCAAAAATCATTTGGCAGGATGTCAAACACATTGGACACGCCTGCATTTCCATACAAATTATTTTCAAACAGCTAAAATTGATGGTGTCTTTTTTTTTTTTTGCTTATTCGTTATTGGTAACTCATGTGTGTGTGTGTGTGTGTGTGCCATGTTTTGTCTTGTGTTTTCTTTAATTAATCATAATGACTAAACCCTCAGACACATTAGATTGTGGTATGGGAAGTCGATGCGTCAAGACTTCCCGTCTGTGACACGTTATTCTCAGTAGCGTCCTGCCTGCAGAGTAAAAATTGTTGGTGTTTTCAAGGAACTCTGTTTCTTTTCATAAATAGTTTGGGTTTTGGAAGTTTGTAAGTCATTGCTGTTATCTTCTGACAGGATGCTTACGCTTGTCGTTGATTTTACACGTATTACAAACACCCCAGTGGAGCCATTTGGGAGTTAATATAATTAAATGCAAAAGTCTTGGCGCCCCAGGCCTATACATATCTTTTCCCACACTCTTCCATAATGTTTCTACTTTGGGGATATTCCTGCTCAGTCTTGCATGCACGCACACACACACACACACACACACACACACACACACACACACACACACACACACACACACACACACACACAAGCCATTCCAAAAGCTTCAACTTCCATTTGGATTTTCTATCTGAAGGCTCATTGAAGCCTCTTTTCAGATCCATTGTTTGAATATTATTGATTTTTACTGGAACTCATTCTTTCATTTATCCATGCAGTGTACAATCCCAAAACCCACTATAACTAGCTTTATAGATCCAAAGCGAACTGTTTCCAAGTGTTCACATTTGTCCAGCTGCCGGATGGTTATTCAGTTTCATTCAATTCAATTCAATTCAATTCAAATCAGTTTTATTTGTATAGCACTTTTAACAATGGACATTGTCTTAAAGCAGCTTTACAGAACATAACAAACATTATACAAACGTTTTATATTATAAAGATTTATAACATACAAAACTTCAAGATTAATATTATTATATTTAACCCTGATATTTTCCTCGGATCTATCTGACCCAGCTAGAAAGTTTAATGTGTCATAATTTGGGTTTTCTTCCACATATTTGCCTGAAATTTACCAGGATTGTTACAAATTAATTTTGTCTATTTCCGTTGAACTGTGTTCAGACTAGTACTACTACACCTTTTGGATCCTCACGGGTCATTTTGACCCAGCCACATTTAGTGGGCCATTGGTTACACTTTTGCCCTTTTCAGCACAATGAAAATACATACAGAGACAAAACTGCACACACAAAATGTCCACTAACACACACACACACACACACACACACACACACACACACACACACAAACACACACACAAATTGGGCATTGCATTTCATTAGGCCTCCAGAAAAAAAAAGCCAAACATCTGTAAATATTTCACACTTTTGATATGTCTTTGCCTAGCAGAGGGCAAAATATGATCTACCGAAATTATACTACACACACACACACACACACGCTCACACACAAACATTGGGCATTGCAATTAATTAGGCTTCCAGACAAAACAAAAGCTACTCATTTGTAAACATTTCACACACACACACACACACACACACACACACACACACACACACGCACACACACACGCGCACACACACACACACACACGTGCACACACACACACGCGCACACACACATGCGCACACACACACACACAGTCAAATACTGTTCAAAGCATTGGGCATTGCAATTCATTAGGCTTCCAGACAAAACAAAAGCTAGTCATTTGTAAATATTTCACACTTGCTATATGCATTTGTCCAGCTGGGGGCAAAATCTGATCTACCAACAAGCTTCACAAACACACACACACACAGACACACACACACACACACACACACACACACACACACACACACACACACACACACACACACACACACACACACACAGTCAAATACTGTTCAAAGCATTGGGCATTGCATTTCAGTTGGCTTCCAGACAAAACAAAGGCTACACATTTGTAAACATTTCACACACACACACACACACACACACACACACACACACACACACACACACACACACACACACACACACACATGTTCATATTTCTAGGAGTGAAGAAATAAAATACGTGTGTGTCTGTGTGTGTGTGTAGCCTGTTGTTGGTTGATCAGATGACATCCGGTAGGCAAAATAGATATATAATAGATTCTAATTTGCATAGGAGGAAAATATAAGGGTTAAATGTGTTTGTATTCATCCTTAATGAACAAGCCTGAGGTGTCTGAGGCGGCTGTGGAAGGGAAGAACTCCCTAAGATGGAAGAGGAACCTCGAGAGGAACCTTGAGAGGAACCAGACTCAGGGGAAACCTCATCCTCATTTGGGTGACACTGAAGTGTGTGATTATAAATATACATGAGTTGATGAGGAAGTTGTCCTCAAAAGTTCACATGTAGTTGGCATCTCCTCTTAGAAGGTCTGAAATCTTCATGAAGCAGAGTCCAACTGGAGCTGGAACATCTGTTGATGACTCTGCTTCACGAATGCTCGATTCTGATTGGTCAGATGGTGTTGATTCGTTCGGGTTTATATTAATACTCTATGTGCTCCTGTTAACCAGAATCATGAACAGACATGAATAATATTCAGTGAAATGTACACTGATGTCTTCATGAACCTGCTAGCTTGTGGGGGAAACGTGCGTTTTTTTTAACAGGTTATCAAACGAATTAATCTGATTTTAATCCCAGATTACTGTTCAATGGCAGCTAGGTCAGTTGGAGGAACTTTTAGCACATAACCACAACACTGAGGTTTGACACATTGCTTAAGTTTATACTGCTTTAAAACATGCCACAAAGTTCTGTGTCTGTTAAACACTTTCTGTGCAATCCCATGAGGACTGTTAAGAAAAACATGTGCTTTAAAAATAAAGTTGATTTGCATGAATGTCCTCTTTTGAAGAAATGAGAACTGAGAAGAAATAACTGAACAGAGCAGCAAAACAGACCATCAGAATCCAACTTGGCTCTTCAGATTTGAAGGATCTCTTTGTTATTTCTTGGATATTCAACCAAAATGGCCAGAGCAGATGGACCACACCGCTGCATCATCTGACTAGATTCTCATCAAACGTTTGAGTCTTATGATTAAGCAATGTTTCGGTTCCTCTCCATGGTCCTACTAGCATCAGCTACAGGCTGGATGTATAAAAAATGTTTTGTTTACGAAGATGAAATTATCAATGACAACCAGATCATTCCGTTTTGCCCGCTGGGAAACCTAACAGCAAGCTGTGTGGACATCAGCGACGTGAAGCAGGATCTTGCCATGCTTCCTCCTCGAGTTAACAGTCTTTGCCTGGGAGCAGCACAGGGACTGGAGCTACGTCCAAATGCTTTTGAGCAATTCTCCATTCTTGAACAATTGCACATCCGATATTGTCCAAGGGCCATTCATTCTGGAGCTTTTGCAGGGTTGCCAAATCTGCGTCTGATATCATTTGATGGACTTTTTTTTAAAAAAACAGCCTGTTGCAGGACTTCTTTCTCAGCAAATGCTTTTGGGCAGCTACCCAGCTTGAGCAAGCTATTTTTTTATTACTACAATATGTCAGCAATATCAACAGATGTATTTAGTGGAATAAAAGAACTACAAACCTTGCACTTTCAGAGCTGTGGCATCGAAATCCTAGATATTGCCTGCAAAACTCTCGAACTCTCACAATCACTGACGTCCCTGTACGTCGGGACTGATGACACGGTTGTCCTGAGACGCCAGCACTGTCCTCGATTAGAGGACGCGTCGACGGCCGAACATTTCAAAACCTTGAAAAGGATCAGTTTTGTATTTCCTGGTCTGAAATGCTTGGGGAAAAGCGTCTTCAAGTACTTTCAAAATATTTCCCTATTAAACATGCCCATGAATTCGGTTCTCAAGATACAGCTACTGCAGTCTGGAGTACAAAAGATTCAGACGCTGGAGGCAAAACTGGGACAAGGTGGTCTTGGGTCTGTTTGTGATATTGTATACAATCTTTCAGTCGAAAGCTTAAAATTAGAAAACGCTTTTTCCCTTTGTGACGATATCGAGCTCAAAGGATGTGCGAGACTGCGAGAAATACTACTTGTAAGCTCTTACTTGCAAAATATGCTATGTTTCATTAGGGTTGTAAAAAATCTACAAGTTTTGGATTTGAGATTCAAATTTTTGCCACAGTTACTCCATAATCTTTGTGACTCACCTGATATTTTGCAGCTGTTACAAAAGTTTTCTCTAAATCATAGTTTGTTAAGCAGAATAACTAGAAGACAGTTTTATTGTTTGCAAAATCTCCAAACTCTTGATCTCGCCTTTAATAAAATCTCTGTGATCGAAGATTTTGCATTTGCAGGATTTGATAAGTTGCAAGGTTTCTACATGAAGGACATGGGTTTGCTGAGTGATAATCAGACTTTTAATGGTCTCCGTAGTTTGGAATATTTAATTTTAAGAGGTAATAAAATCTTGTCAATTAATTTTACTGCATTTGAAGGCCTGACAAATTTGAAAGTCTTGGACCTTCACGGCAACCTGATTACTCGGATCTCTGCGAAACATTCGATTCCGTATCTGGGACTGGAGAGTTTGGAAAGTTTAGACTTGAAATCTAACAGAATCACGTATGTCGATGACTTCGCATTCAAGCAACTGAAAAGTTTAAAGACTTTAATTTTGGATAACAACAACATTTCTGAAATTAGAAGGTTCACCTTCTTTGGTCTGGATGGTTTAGAGTCATTGATGATTGAATATAATGTAGTTAACCATATCGAGCCCTTTGCCCTGAGCAATTTATCTGCTTTGCGGAAATTCTCAGTTGGGTGTCTCAAAAATCCATCATCCATGACCGCAGAGGTCGAGATCAATCTCGGTCTCTGGTTTGGCCGCATTCCTATAAACCTCACTGAACTCATTATCAGCTCCTGCAGCCACCCAATGAGCATCGTGATCGGGAGCGAGAGCGCCCCCAAGCCTGGTCTACAGCTCAAAATCTTTGGACAAAGAGTCAGTTTCCGAGACTGCGAGAAGCCGTTCTTTCTGTCGGTGGTCGGTCTTAAAGTTCTAGTCAAACAGCTTGTGTGTGGCTCACACTTCGCTGGGAAATACTTCAAGTTCTTGGAAAGCTTTGAGTTATCTTCTCAAGTTATGACCACGTTTGATGATCTGGTTGATCTTAATACACTTTTGCACCTTCGGTATCTTAAGTTAACATGCATAGACCTTTTTGACCAACCTCATCTTGGTATCCTGCTCCACAATCTGACAGCCCTGCAATTTTTTGGTTTGTACAGATCCCGAATTCCTTCCATTAGCGAAGACCTAACTAAAGACTTGAAATCACTCAAATATCTCTACCTTAGTTTGTACAATGACTTGAATGTGATTGACAACTTTGCCAAGCCACTTTTAAATCTGAGGTACATTATTATGATTAACATGATGCTTTTCTGCAACTGTGACAATGCTTGGTTTAACGAATGGAGCATAAACAACAGACAGGTCCAAGTTCTAACATGGTCGTACACAAGGGGACATGCATTAGCATGCCGAGACATGAACGGCATACAAGACTTTGCTAAGTACAGTGTGTCCAGCTGCTCCCTGCATGTGGGATTTATCTTATACATTTCTACTTCTCTCGGGATTCTGCTTTTCATGTTAGTGGTTCTGGTCCATAATCTTGCTGGAGATTACCTGCTGGCGTTTATATACATCGCTCAGGGCTGGATGGACAAAGCCATCCGAGGGAGCGCTAAGAGACATTATCAGTATGACGTTTTTGTCTCGTACTCAGGAACAGACGAGTCCTGGGTTGTGGATGAGCTTCTGCCCAATCTGGAGAGACGAGGACCACCGTTTCTGCAGCTCTGTCTCCACAGTCGAGACTTTCAACTAGGTGTGGACATCACAGAGAACATCACCGGAAGTCTGTACAGGAGCCGCCACACGCTTTGCCTGCTTAGCCGCCAATATCTCCGCAGCAAATGGTGCTCTTTAGAGATGAAGCTGGCCACGAACTACCTGATAGCCGAGCACAGGGACATTTTGATCGTTGTGTTCCTGGAGAAGATCTCCCCGAAACTTCTGTCCGCTCACCACAGGCTGGCACGATTTGTCAAGAGGAAAACCTACCTAGACTGGCCCCAGGACCCCCAACAACAGGTGGCATTCTGGGATAGACTGTGGGCCAAGCTCGCACCTAAGTCTTTCTGAAGCCAGTAATCAATCTCTGATCTGCTCTCAGATCATTTTATATATCAGTAGAAAAATCTTTACTAACTCTTGCTATTCATCAGCCAGGTTTTCTTTAAAGGTTTTAAAAATAATGTAAAACATTTATTTTACTTTCAGTTTGTATTTACTTCTATATGGATCTGTATAATTTAATTGATTTTATTTTCATTTGGCTTTTATTTCAATTCTATCTTCATTTACACATTTATTGACTTTTCTGTATTATTACTACTATTATTATTATTATAATTTTTATTATTATTATGTCTCATTTTGAAGCTCTTTTGTACTCTAGTCTTCTGAATTTTTTTATTTTTGTTTTCATTCATATTTAAACAGCCTCTTTAAAGTGTATTTACTGCAGAACATTACCTAGTAAATATATTCTGATTGTTCTAATTTCAAATAATTTTTTCTGGAAATTATTTAGACTTTATGCTAATGAGTGTTGCTTCACTTACTTTGCTACTTAGAAGGTTAGAATTAACAGCCATGTCGCTATCCAATGAATATGACAAACCATCCAGGTTGAACCGGCAGGGGGAGCTGTTAGCTTATTTGTGGGGTCTGGGTCGTTCGTACAGATATACACTCAGTGTCCATTTTATTAGGATCAATCAATGAGAAAACAATTACTTGCAGCTTGTCTGTAGGTCAGCGCAGCCGTCCTCCCTCTGATCTACTTCAGCGCCCTGTGGGATTGATTACAGTCCAACACTCTGACTAAAACAGTCAGGATAAGGTCAAGTGTAAATATTTTTAATGTTAGTAGATGGTAGAAAAGCAAAACGACGAGGTCCATCTGTTTGTCACAGCTACCAGATCCACAGGATCAATTGCTTCAAGTGCGTTTATCTCACGTTAACCCTGAATAATTTGTCATGATGCCTGTGCAGTGACAAATTGTGTCTTAATGATAAATGATTTAGGAATTACTTCTTTTTTCATAGAGATGTGAACTGTTCAGGTGACACTGCTAATCCATAACAGATTTACACGACTATCACAGCTTGTTATTACCATTTATCTTATTATTTACCATTTATCTCTAAGGTAGTTGAAAAGTGTAATGCAACTCAAATTCATGAACATCTGTCCAACAATAACTTGTTTGAAACATTCTAATCTGGTTTTCGTCCCCACCACAGCACTGAGACCGCTCTTGTCAGAATAACCAATGATCTACTGTTGGCAGCTGACTCTGGGCTTGTAACTATACTTGTCCTTCTAGACTTGAGTGCTGCCTTTGATACTATCTCACATAACATACTTATTGACAGATTAGTTTCCATTGGTATTACTGGCACTTGTCTGTCTTGGTTTAGCACTAGATTTGCTAAACCTGCGCAATTTTGTGTAAAATCTGTGGACCTCACACCTACCAGCACCCCTACAGCTCCATTGTTCTCCTGCTTTTGTTGTGCAAACGCCCCCATCACCTGTGAGGCCTGGCTCATTTGCATTTGTTCACTCAGAGTAGCTCAGATCCAATGCAGGCCAAACCTCTGTCTGTGACAGAAACCTTCACGGCCTATCTATACACATGTGATGGGGCGTTTGCACAACAAAAGCAGGGCTGAAGAACAGTGAAAATCTCAACGGGGGAATTACACCTCGGGACCCGCACCAGAAAATAAAAAATCCAGTAAACCTAGTGTTAGGTCATCTACCTGGACGCAATCAGGGTATTCAATTAAAATGTTTTAGTTCAAAAACCTCTACAGTCACCACTGGTGTTCCCCAGGGTTCTGTCCTGGGCCCACTTCTTTTCATTATGTATATGCTTCCTCTTGGTGATATTTTAAGGAAATAATATGAAATGTCCACTAACACATGCACCCAAAACATACATTCACACACCACACACACACATGCACACACACACACACACACACACACACACACACACACACACACACACACACACACAAATTGTGCATTGCATTTCATTAGGCCTCCAGAAAAAAAAAGCCAAACATTTGTAAATATTTCACACTTTTGATATGTCTTTGCCTAGCAGAGGGCAAAATATGATCTACCAACAAGCTACACACACACACACACACACACACACACACACACACACACACACACACACACACACACACACACACACACACACACACATATGATATGCTGAGTGTTTGACATTTGTCAGTCAGTGGTTATCTAAAATAATATTTAATAATTTCTTCTTATTTTACTCAAAAACATGGCATAATTTCATAAGGGTTACTGTTCATAAATTAAGTATAATAAAAAATAACATAAGGAGTGTAAAATAAGTTTTATTCACATGAAGATATGCCATGTTTTTGAGTGTGTGTGTGTGTGTGTGTGTGTGTGTGTGTGTGTGTGTGTGTGTGTGTGTGTGGTCAGATGACATCTGGTGGCAAAATAGATATTACAAGTGTAAAATAGATATCACACACAAAATGGTGATAATTGTAGAATTTTTGATTTATAAGCATTCAAGTCAATTTGGCATGTAAAAAAACAGGTTTTATTATTTGCGGACATTAAAAATGGTCAAAATGGTTTCAAAACAATCTCCTGCCTTTGAACTATACCAGCCTGTAATTGTGCATCAACCTTTGTGCCTCTATAGTGGAAATAATTCAAAATTTCTGTTTTTTTTTTGTTTTGTTTTTTTTTTACTAAAATATGAGGCATTTTTATATATAAATAAGGTTTATTATACATATTTTTACAAAATATATGTTAATATGTTGGAAACAAGTTAGACTAAAAAGGTTAAAAAAAAAGGCTATCATTTTGTCACGATGAGGCAAACGTGAGTGAGGATCCAAATGCAGTTTAAATTTTAATAATCGAAAACACAAGAAACAGATAAACAGACAGGCAGGCAGGCAAAACAAGGTAGAACACAGAGCTACAGGAAACGGGAACATAGACAATGACTAGCAACAGGGAAGTGAACAAACAGAGAATATATATCAGACAGGGACCAATGTCAAAGCAGAGACAATGAGTAACTATGACAACAAACAAGAGGGAATGAATGAGTAATGAGTGTCCATGGCAACAAACGAGTGGGCGGAGCAAACAATTAACAGCAAGGCAAGACAGCAGACAGAAACATGGCAAAACACATATATAGTTCATTTTTTATAAGCAGTCAAAACAGACAAGGTCAAGTAGACTCGTCGCTCCTAATTTGCATAGGAGGAAAATATAAGGGTTAAATGTGTTTGTATTTATCCTCAATGAACAAGCCTGAGGTGTCTGAGGAAGGGAAGAACTCCCTAAGATGGAAGAGGAATCTCGAGAGAAACCTTGAAAGGAACCAGACTCAGGGGGGGACCTCATCCTCATTTGGGTGACACTGAAGTGTGTGATTATAAATATACATGAGTTGATGAGGAAGATGCCATGTGCTGTTCAAAATCCAATAGCTTTACGTTCTTATGTTACTATGTTACTATGTAAAATCTAAAGTGCACATTAATATAAACCCGAACGAATCAACACAATCTGACCAATCAGAGTCGAGAATTCGGTCTAAATAATGTGAGAGAAATATTTACTGATATTGTAGAGTGTTTTTTTCCTTCTGTCTCTCCTGTGTGGTCCCCATCTCCCTCTTTCTCTCTCTTTCTCTCATTCATTAGAGTTTCGCTACTTAGATCCACGAATCCCCAGTGAAATGGAAGTTTATCGAGCGAACCTCCTACAAATAAATGGCAGAAATAATAGAGAAAGGACTAATTACTCATTCCTCTGACACTTTATAGATCAACAAAAATTTTTGTCCCTAAAGAAGATGAACGTAATGTTGGGCGGTGATGTTGGGTGAGAATCAGAGAAGGGCATGGAAAGAGAAAGCATTTGCGACAGGGAAAGAGCCAGGTTAAGGGATGGCTATAACTGAGGGGGGATGCATCATGCAACGGCAAGCAATTAATACTCTATGTGCTCCTGATACCCAGAATCTTGAACAGACATGAATAATATTCAGTGAAATGTACACTGATGTCTTCATGAACGTGCTAGCTTGTGGGGAATAGTGCCTTTTTTTGAACAGGATATCAAAATAATCTGTATTTAATCCCAGATTACTGTTCAATGGCAGCTAGATCAGTTGGAGGAACTTTTAGCACATAACCACAATACTGAGGTTTGACACATTGCTTAAGTTTATACTGCTTTAAAACATACCACAAGGTTCTGTGTCTATTAAACACTTTCTGTGCACTCCCATGAGGACTGTTAAGAAAAACATGTGCTTTAAAAATAAAGTTGATTTGCATGAATTTCCTCTTTTGAAGAAATGAGAACTGAGAAGAAAGAACTGAACAGAGCAGCAAAACAGACCATCAGAATACAACTTGGCTCTTCGGATTTGAAGGATCTCTTTGTTACTTCTTGGATATTCAACCAAAATGGCCAGAGCAGATGGACCACACCGCTGCATCATCTGACTAGATTCTCATCAAACGTTTGAGTTTTATGATTATGATTAAGCAATGTTTCGGTTCCTCTCCATGCTCCTACTAGCATCAGCTACAGGCTGGATGTCAAAAAAATGTTTTGTTTACGAAGATGAAATTATCAAAGACAACCAGATTATTCCGTCTTGCCCGAGGGGAAACCTAACAGCAAGCTGTTTGGATGTCAGTGACGTGAAGCTGGATCTTGCCATGCTTCCTCCTCGAGTTAACAGTCTTTGCCTGGAAGCAGCACAGGGACTGGAGCTACGTCCAAATGATTTTAAGCGATTCTCCATTCTTGAACAACTGCACATCCGATATTGTCCCAGGGCCATTCATTCTGGAGCTTTTGCAGGGTTGCCAAATCTGCGTCTGATATCATTTGACGGACTTTTTTTAAAAAAAACAGCCTGTTGCAGGACTTTTGTTTCAGCAAATGCTTTTGGGCAGCTACCCAGCTTGAGCGAGCTTTTTTTTTATTACTACAATATGTCAGCAATATCAACAGATGTATTTAGTGGAATAAAAGAACTACAAACCTTGCACTTTCAGAGCTGTGGCATCGAAATCCTAGATATTGCCTGTAAAACTGTTGAACTCTCACAATCAGTGATGTCCCTGTACGTCGGCACCGATGACACGGTTGTCCTGAGAAATCAGCACTGTCCTCGATTAGAGGACGCATCGACGGCCGAACATTTCAAAACCTTGAAAAGGATCAGTTTTGTATTTCCGGGTCTGAAATCCTTGGGGGAAAGCGTCTTCAAGTACTTTCAAAATATTTCCCTATTAAACATGCCCATGAATTCGGTTCTCAAGATGCAGCTGCTGCAGTCTGGAGTACAAAAGATTCAGACGCTGGAGGCAAAACTGGAACAAGGTGGTCTTGGGTCTGTTTGTGATATTGTATACAATCTTTCAGTTGAAAGCTTAAAATTAGAAAACGATTTTTCCCTTTGTGAGGATATCGAGCTCCAAGGATGTGCGAGACTGCGAGAAATACTACTTGTAAGCTCTTACTTGCAAGATAAGCTATGTTTCATTAGGGTTGTAAAAAATCTACAAGTTTTGGATTTGAGATTCAAATTTTTGCCACAGTTACTCCATAATATTTGTGACTCACCTGATATTTTGCAGCTGTTACAAAAGTTTTCTCTAAATTTTAGTTTGTTAAGCAGAATAACTAGAAGACAGTTTTATTGTCTACAAAATCTCCAAACTCTTGATCTCGCCTTTAATGAAATCTCTGTGATTGAAGATTTTGCATTTGCAGGATTTGATAAGTTGCAAGGTTCCTACATGAAGGACATGGGTTTGCTGAGTGATAATCAGACTTTTAATGGTCTCCGTTGTTTGGAATATTTAATTTTGAGAAATAATGAAATCTTGTCAATTAACTTTACTGCATTTGAAGGCCTGACAAATTTGAAAGTCTTGGACCTTCACGGCAACCTGATTACTCGGATCGCTGCGAAACATTCGATTCCGTATCAGGGACTGGAGAGTTTGGAAAGTTTAGACTTGAAATCTAACAGAATCACGTACGTCGATGACTTCGCATTCAAACAACTGAAAAGTTTAAAGACTTTAATTTTGGATAACAACAACATTTCTGAAATTAGCAGGTTCACCTTCTTTGGTCTGGATGGTTTAGAGTCATTGATGATTGAATATAATGTAGTTAACTATATCGAGCCCTTTGCCCTGAGCAATTTATCTGCTTTGCGGAAATTCTCAGTTGGGTGTCTCAAACATCCATCATCCATGACCGCAGAGGTCGAGATCAATCTCGGTCTCTGGTTTGGCCGCATTCCTATAAACCTCACTGAACTCATTATCAGCTCCTGCAGCCGCCCAATGAGCATCGTGATCGGGAGCGAGAGCGCCCCCAAACCTGGTCTACAGCTCGAAATCTTTGGACAAAGAGTCAGTTTCCGAGACTGCGAGAAGCCGTTCTTTCTGTCGGTGGTCGGTCTTAAAGCTATAGTCAAACAGCTTGTGTGTGGCTCACGCTTCGCTGGGAAATACTTCAAGTTCTTGGAAAGCTTTGAGTTATCTTCTCAAGTTATGACCACGTTTGATGATCTGGTCGATCTGAATACTCTTTTGCACCTTCGGTATCTTAAGTTAACATGCATAGACCTTTTTGACCAACCTCATCTTGGTATCCTGCTCCACAATCTGACAGCCCTGCAATTTTTTGGTTTGTACAGATCCCGAATTCCTTCCATTAGCGAAGACCTAACTAAAGACTTGAAATCACTCAAATATCTCTATTTTAGTTTGTACAATGACTTGAATGTGATTGACAACTTTGCCAAGCCACTTTTAAATCTGAGGTACATTGTTATGATTAACATGATGCTTTTCTGCAGCTGTGACAGCGCTTGGTTTAATCAATGGAGCACAGACAACAGACAGGTCCAAGTTCTAACATGGTTGTACCCAACGAGACATGCATTAGAATGCCGAAACATGAACGGCATACAAGACTTTGCTAAGTACAGTGTGTCCAGCTGCTCCCTGCATGTGGGATTTATCTTATACATTTCTACTTCTCTTGGGATTCTGCTTTTCATGTTAGTGGTTCTGGTCCATAATCTTGCTGGAGATTACCTGCTGGCGTTTATATACATCGCTCAGGGCTGGATGGACAAAGCCATCCGAGGGAGCGCTAAGAGACGCTATCAGTATGATGTTTTTGTCTCGTACTCGGGAACAGACGAGTCCTGGGTTGTGGATGAGCTTCTGCCCAATCTGGAGAGACGAGGACCACCGTTCCTGCAGCTCTGTCTCCACAGTCGGGACTTTCAACTAGGTGTGGACATTGCAGAGAACATCACCGGAAGTCTGTACAGGAGCCGCCACACGCTTTGCCTGCTTAGCCGCCAATATCTCCGCAGCAAATGGTGCTCTTTAGAGATGAAGCTGGCCACGGACTACCTGATAGCCGAGCACAGGGACATTCTGATTGTCGTGTTCCTGGAGAAGATCTCCCCGAAACTTCTGTCCGCTCACCACAGGCTGGCACGATTTGTCAAGAGGAAAACCTACCTAGACTGGCCCCAGGACCCCCAACAACAGGTGGCATTCTGGGATAGACTGTGGGCCAAGCTCGCACCTAAGCCTTTCTGAAGCCAGTAATCAATCTCTGATCTGCTCTCAGATCATTTTATATATCAGTAGAAAATTCTTTACTAATATTAACTCTTGCTATTCATCAGCCAGGTTTTCTTTAAAGGTTTTAAAAGAACATTAAAATTTTACTTTCAGTTTGTATTTACTTCTATATGAATCTATATAATTTAATTAATTTTATTTTTATTTGGCTTTTATATAAATTTTATCTTCATTTACATATTTATTGATTTTTTTTAATTGAATCCAACTTTTCTGTATTATTATTATTATTATTATTATTATTATTATTATTATTATTATTATTATTATTATTATTATTATTATTATTATTATTATGTCTCATTTGGAAGCTGATTCTTACTCTAATCTTCTGAATTTTTGTATTTTTTTTCATTCATATTTAAACAGCCTCTTTAAAGTGTATTTACTGCAGAACTTTACCTAGAAAATATATTCTGATTGTTCTAATTTCAAATAAATTTTTCTGCAAATTATTTAGACTTTATGCTAATGAGTGTTGCTTCACTTACTTTGCTACTTAGAAGGTTAGAATTAACAGCCATGTCGCTTTCCAATGAATATGACAAACCATCCAGGTTGAACCAGCAGGGGGAGCTGTGAGCTTATTTGTTGGGTCTGGGTCGTTCGTACAGATATACACTCAGTGTCCATTTTATTAGGAACATTCGCATTCTTGCACTTTTCCAATTAGCCAATCATCTGACATCTGCTTGATGAGTAATGATTTGCAGATACACGTCCAGTTTCACGTCCATTTCAGTTCACGGCAAACATCAGAATAGAGGGAAATTGTGATTGACTGCGATGTGGTTGATATCAGATAATCTGAATCTAGAGTTTCTGTGAGTGGAAATGGCTTTGTTGATGAGAGAGGACAGAGGAGAATGGTTTGCTCCTCATGTTCCTCTACCTCCTCCTTCTTATCCTTGGGCTCCTCCACCTGTTCAACCTTCTCTTCATGTTCCTCCACCAGCTTAATCACTACTTTCTCAACCTGTTCCTCGTGTTCTTTACTTCCTCCACTTCCTCTTGTTAAGCTTGTTCCTCAAGATGAGGAAGTACCAAGAGGCTTGGAGTCTAGAATTAAAGACTGATCTGCACTCTCACAAATAATTAATTGATTCATGTTTAACATTCGGTTGTGTTGAGTTAAAGTTCCAAGCTCCAAAATCTTACTTTACACACATAAAGCATCTCCATACTTTTGGTCAATCAATGAAAAAACATTTATTACAGTCCAACACGCTGACTAAAACAGTCAGGATAAAGTCAAGTGTAAACATTTTTAATGTTGATAAATGTAAAAAGTAAAATGATGAGGTCCTGACGTTAACCCTGAATAATTTGTCATGATGCCTATGCAGTGACAAATCATGTCTTAATAATAAATGATTTAGGTATTACTTTTTTTTTCATAGAAAGTTTATGACACTGTTTCACCAGAGTGCCACAATTAGGCCAACCAGGATCATCAGTGGGATCATCACCAAGATCATCACCAGGATGATCTCACTGTCACATCTCTATGTCTTACAGATTGGTCTACAAGGTTTGCTGCAACAAGCAAAAGAAGTAAAACCAAAACAATAACAATAGATTGTTCTTCGACCCATAAATATAGCTAGAAGCAGCGATGTCCAGGGTTCAATCATTGTTCACACTTGTCAAGGAAAATAGAACAGTAAAGAGAAGTAAAGTTCATGATTTGTTGAGTAGCTCAATCCCAACCCTGCTGACACCAGATTGGCCAATTCAATCAAGTCCAGCCTTTTCCCAAGTACATTTGCATAACAAATGTTGTATAGCAAATTTCAACCTGACTAGACTTTCTTGAATTAGCACATGGCCACAGAATCCAGTACAATGATGCTACAACAGCAGTATGCAATAACGGTCCTTAGTTACATGTGAAATCTAATTTATATGACGATATATTATCAGTAAATAAAAATAATGGCATCCCCAAGCAGCGATCTACACTCTTGCACCCTTTGCAAATGGAGCCATAGTGACCAGCTTATACCAAGTTGCACAAAACACTAATGTTAAAATTAATATTCTGCTAGGTTTTATGATGTTAGCTCAGTGCTAATGCTCAGTGATCATACAAATGGAAATATGCAATCTGTGTGATATTATTCATTTGAGTTTTAAAAGATAGTATGCTACCGATGATGACACCAAAACGTTTAACCTGAGAGGATGGACAGATTGCAATAGAGCCCTGCGCGGGACTGTTTTTATAAACCCACACGCGCCCCCTCCCGCTGAATTTCTGATCAGAACCGCCCGCACGCGCAAGCTGTGTGTTCCACTCCCGCCCGCACCCGCAATGTTTGTGTCCACTCCCGCCCACTCACGCGGATTTTTTCTTGAGAGCTTGTGAAAATTTTGATTGTATACAAATAATCAGACTAATTATTAGTTCAGGCTAATAACAGAATTAAACATGAATGCATTTAAATAAGATAAATTAATACTAATGCTAATACTAATCTTCTTCTCAACATCATGTGTTGACTCCATTCTTATTATTAGGCTACACGCCAAATCCCACCGGGTCTCACGGATCTCCCGCTAAATTTTCTGACCGCCCACTTCTGCCCGGGGCAAAGGTGAAACCGCCCGCTCCCGCGAGATTTGCGTTGGGTCCCGCGGATCCCGCGGGAGCCCGATCCCAATGCAGCCTTCTAGATTGCAGTATTGTACATATGTAAAAGAAAAAGAGATTTAGAGAGATTAGATTTAGACACAACAGATCTAGTGCCAACAAGCAGAGCCTCACTTTTATTGCCATTTACCTTCAAAAAGTTTGCTGAGAGCCAGTCTTTAATTTCAGCTAAACAGCTTGACAAATATGGTGGAGGAAAAGAACCGGTGAGTTTGGCAGACAGGTAGAGTTGGGTGTCATCCGCATAGCAGTGAAAATTTGTACCATATTTCCTTAAAATATCACCAAGAGGAAGCATATATATAATGAAAAGAAGTGGTCCCAGGACAGAACCCTGGGGAACACCAGTAGTTACTGTAGAGGTTCTTGAACTAAAACCTTTTAATAAGGTGCAGGTGGAGGAGGTAAAGAACACGAGGAACAGGTTGAGAAGGTAGTAATTAAGCTGGTGGAGGAACATGAAGAGAAGGTTGAACAGGCCTCATTCTCCTCTGTCCTCTCTCATCAACAAAGCCATTTTCACTCACAGAATTTTTTTTCTGATTTGAACTCTAGATTCCGATTATCTGACATCAACCACATTGCAGACAGTCACAATTTCCCTCTATTCTGATGTTTGCCGTGAACTGAAATAGACGTGAAACTGGAGGTGTATCTGCAAATCATTACTCAACAAGCAGCTGTCAGATGATTGGCTAATTGGAGAAGTGCAAGAATGCTGATGTTCGTAATAAAATGGACACTGAGTGTATATCTGTACGAACGACCCAGACCCAACAAATAAGCTAACAGCTCCCCCTGCTGGATGGTTTGTCATATTCATTTTTAAGCGACATGGCTGTTAATTCTAACCTTCTAAGTAGCAAAGTAAGTGAAGCAACACTCATTAGCATACCGTGTAAATAATTTGCAGAAAAAATTCTTTGAAATTAGAACAATCAGAATATATTTACTAGGTAAAGTTCTGAACTAAATACACTTTAAATAGGCTGTTTAAATATGAATGAAAACAAAAATAAAAAAATTCAGAAGACTAGAGTACAAAAGAGCTTCAAAATGAGACATAATAATAATAATAATAATTATAATAATAATAATAGTAATAATACAGAAAAGTCAATAAATGTGTAAATGAAGATAGAATTGAAATAAAAGCCAAATGAAAATAAAATCAATTAAATTATACAGATCCATATAGAAGTAAATACAAACTGAAAGTAAAATAAACATTTTACATTATTTTTAAAACCTTTAAAGAAAACCTGGCTGATGAATATCAAGAGTTAGTAAAGAATTTTCTACTGATATATAAAATGATCTGAGAGCAGATCAGAGATTGATTACTGGCTTCAGAAAGGCTTAGGTGCGAGCTTGGCCCACAGTCTATCCCAGAATGCCACCTGTTGTTGGGGGTCCTGGGGCCAGTCTAGGTAGGTTTTCCTCTTGACAAATCGTGCCAGCCTGTGGTGAGCGGACAGAAGTTTCGGGGAGATCTTCTCCAGGAACACGACAATCAGAATGTCCCTGTGCTCGGCTATCAGGTAGTCCGTGGCCAGCTTCATCTCTAAAGAGCACCATTTGCTGCGGAGATATTGGCGGCTAAGCAGGCAAAGCGTGTGGCGGCTCTTGTACAGACTTCCAGTGATGTTCTCTGTGATGTCCACACCTAGTTGAAAGTCTCGACTGTGGAGACAGAGCTGCAGGAATGGTGGTCCTCGTCTCTCTAGATTGGGCAGAAGCTCATCCACAACCCAGGACTCGTCTGTTCCCGAGTACGAGACAAAAACGTCATACTGATAGCGTCTCTTAGCGCTCCCTCGGATGGCTTTGTCCATCCAGCCCTGAGCGATGTATATAAACGCCAGCAGGTAATCTCCAGCAAGATTATAGACCAGAACCACTAACATGAAAAGCAGAATCCCAAGAGAAGTAGAAATGTATAAGATAAATCCCACATGCAGGGAGCAGCTGGACACACTGTACTTAGCAAAGTCTTGTATGCCGTTCATGTCTCGGCATGCTAATGCATGTCCCCTTGGGTACGACCATGTTAGAACTTGGACCTGTCTGTTGTCTATGCTCCATTCGTTAAACCAAGCATTGTCACAGCTGCAGAAAAGCATCATGTTAATCATAACAATGTACCTCAGATTTAAAAGTGGCTTGGCAAAGTTGTCAATCACATTCAAGTCATTGTACAAACTAAAATAGAGATATTTTAGTGATTTCAAGTCTTTAGTTAGGTCTTCGTTAATGGAAGGAATTCGGGATCTGTACAAACCAAAAAATTGCAGGGCTGTCAGATTGTGGAGCAGGATACCAAGATGAGGTTGGTCAGAAAGGTCTATGCTTGTTAACTTAAGATTCCGAAGGTGCAAAAGTGTATTCAGATCGACCAGATCATCAAACGTGATCATAACCTGAGAATATAACTCAAAGCTTTCCAAGAACTTGAAGTATTTCCCAGCGAAGCGTGAGCCACACACAAGCTGTTTGACTATAACTTTAAGACCGACCACCGACAGAAAGAACGGCTTCTCGCAGTCTCGGAAACTGACTCTTTGTCCAAAGATTTCGAGCTGTAGACCAGGTTTGGGGGCGCTCTCGCTCCCGATCACGATGCTCATTGGGCGGCTGCAGGAGCTGATAATGAGTTCAGTGAGGTTTATCGGAATGCGGCCAAACCAGAGACCGAGATTGATCTCGACCTCTGCGGTCATGGATGATGGATGTTTGAGACACCCAACTGAGAATTTCCGCAAAGCAGATAAATTGCTCAGGGCAAAGGGCTCGATATGGTTAACTACATTATATTCAATCATCAATGACTCTAAACCATCCAGACCAAAGAAGGTGAACCTGCTAATTTCAGAAATGTTGTTGTTATCCAAAATTAAAGTCTTTAAACTTTTCAGTTGCTTGAATGCGAAGTCATCGACATACGTGATTCTGTTAGACTTCAAGTCTAAACTTTCCAAACTCTCCAGTCCCTGATACGGAATCGAATATTTCGCAGCGATCCGAATAATCAGGTTGCCGTGAAGATCCAAGACTTTCAAACTGGTCAGGCCTTCAAATGCAGTAAAGTTAACTGACAAGATTTTATTACCTCTTAAAATTAAATATTCCAAACAACGGAGACCATTAAAAGTCTGATTATCACTCAGCAAACCCATGTCCTTCATGTAGGAACCTTGCAACTTATCAAATCCTGCAAATGCAAAATCTTCGATCACAGAGATTTTATTAAAGGCGAGATCAAGAGTTTGGAGATTTTGTAGACAATAAAACTGTCTTCTATTTATTCTGCTTAACAAACTATGATTTAGAGAAAACTTTTGTAACAGCTGCAAAATATCAGGTGAGTCACAAAGATTATGGAGTAACTGTGGCAAAAATTTGAATCTCAAATCCAAAACTTGTAGATTTTTTACAACCCTAATGAAACATAGCTTATCTTGCAAGTAAGAGCTTTCAAGTTGCATTTCTCGCAGTCTTGCACATCCTTCGAGCTCGATATCGTCACAAAGGGAAAAATCGTTTTCTAATTTTAAGCTTTCGACTGAAAGATTGTATACAATATCACAAACAGACCCAAGACCACCTTGTTCCAGTTTTGCCTCCAGCGTCTGAATCTTTTGTACTCCAGACTGCAGCAGCTGCATTTTGAGAACCGAATTCATGGGCAAGTTTAATAGGGAAATATTTGGAAAGTACTTGAAGACGCTTTCCCCCAAGGATTTCAGACCCGGAAATACAAAACTGATCCTTTTCAAGGTTTTGAAATGTTCGGCCGTCGATGCGTCCTCTAATCGAGGACAGTGCTGGTTTCTCAGGACAACCGTGTCATCGGTGCTGACGTACAGGGACGTCAGTGATTGTGAGAGTTCAACAGTTTTGCAGGCAATATCCAGGATTTCGATGCCACAGCTCTGAAAGTGCAAGGTTTGTAGTCCTTTTATTCCACTAAATACATCTGTTGATATTGCTGACATATTGTAGTAATAAAAAAATAGCTCACTCAAGCTGGATAGCCCAAAAGCATTTGCTGAGAACGAAGTCTTGCAACAGGCTGTTTTTTTTAAAAAAAGTCCATCAAATGATATCAGACGCAGATTTGGCAACCCTGTAAAAGCTCCAGAATGAATGGCCCTGGGACAATATCGGATGTGCAATTGTTCAAGAATGGAGAATCGCTTAAAATCATTTGGACGTAGCTCCAGTCCCTGTGCTGCTTCCAGGCAAAGACTGTTAACAAGAGGAGGAAGCATGGCAAGATCCAGCTTCACATCACTGACGTCCACACAGCTTGCTGTTAGGTTTCCCAGCGGGCAAGACGGAATGATCTGGTTGTCTTTGATAACTTCATCTTCGTAAAGAAAACATTTTTTAGACTTCCAGCCTGTAGCTGATGCTAGTAGGAGCATGGAGAGGAACCGAAACATTGCTTAATCATAAAACTCAAACGTTTGATGAGAATCTAGTCAGATGATGCAGCGGTGTGGTCCATCTGCTCTGGCCATTTTGGTTGAATATCCAAGAAGTAACAAAGAGATCCTTCAAATCTGAAGAGCCAAGTTGGATTTTGAGTGTCTGTTTTGCTGCTCTGTTCAGTTCTTTCTTCTCAGTTCTCATTTCTTCAAAAGAGGAAATTCATGCAAATCAACTTTATTTTTAAAGCACATGTTTTTCTTAACAGTCCTCATGGGAGTGCACAGAAAGTGTTTAATAGACACAGAACTTTGTGGCATGTTTTAAAGCAGTATAAACGCAATGTGTCAAACCTCAGTATTGTGGTTATGTGCTAAAAGTTCCTCCAACTGATCTAGCTGCCATTGAACAGTAATCTGGGATTAAATTCAGATTATTTTGATAACCTGTTCAAAAAAGGCACTTTTTCCCCACAAGCTAGCAGGTTCATGGAGACATCAGTGTACATTTCACTGAATATTATTCATGTCTGTTCATGATTCTGGGTATCAGGAGCGCATAGAGTATTAATTGCTTTTCGTTGCATGATGCATTCCCTCTCAGTTATAGCCATCCCTCAACCTGGCTCGTTTCCTGTCGCAGATGCTTTCTCTTTCCATGCCCTCCTCTGATTCTCACCCAACATCACCGCCCAACGTTACATTCATTTTCTTTAGGGACAAAAACTTGTTGGTGATCAATAAAGTGTCAGAGGAATGAGTAATTAATCCTTTCTCTATTATTTCTGTCATTTATTTGCCCGAGGTTTGCTTGATAAATTTCCTCGAGCCGATCAACACCATCTGACCAATCAGAATCGAGCATTCGGTCTAAATAATGCGGGAGAAATATTTACGGATATTGTAGAGTGTTTTTTCCTTCTGTCTCTCCTGTGTGGTCCCCATCGCCCTCTTTCTCTCTCTTTCTCTCATTCTTTAGAGTTTCCCCGCTTAGATTCACGAACCTCCAGTGAAATGGAAGTTTATCGAGCGAACCTCCTACAAATAAATGACAGAAATAATAGAGAAAGGATTAATTACTCATTCCTCTGACACTTTATTGATCACCAACTTTCTCAACAACAGGAGAAACAGAATGTGTGTGTGTGTGAGTGTGTGTGTGTGTGTGTGTGTGTGTGTGTGTGTGTGTGTGTGTGTGTGTGTGGCGGAGAGAGCTGAGACGTAAACATAAATTCCGTGTTTGGCTTCTCTCATATATTCATCCGCAGCTCTTATTCACTTTAGATTGGGACTCTGGGCTTTTATTTCAGAGGAACAGATGCATAACAATTGAGCTTTGGCTTTATTCATTTACATCCAGAGCGAAGCCATGAATGAAAATGTGGCTTGTAGGCTGTTTGGAAATGGCTGACACTGCTGATTCTCTCTCTCTCTCTCTCTCTCCCTCTCTCTCTCTCTCTCTCTCTCTCTCTCTCTCTCTCTCTCTCTCTCTCTCTCTCTCTCTCTCTCTCTCACACACACACATAAACACACACAAACAACAGTCTAAGCCAAAGATGTCTTTATGTGTGTGTGTGTGTCCATTTTGTTTGTTTCACGTGTTGTTCCACACACTGTATGCATTTTTCCATCATCAAGCTGTTGTACTCATTTCTCAAGCATTTTCAGGCAACAAAAAACTTTCATTCTGTTCACTTTTGTGCCGCTAACATGAACATTTTTGTTTAAAGGTGCGGTCTCCGTTGTTTGATAAATGCTTCAGAAAACTGCATTGGGCCGCCAAAAAAACAAAACAGAAACAAAACTAACGTGTAGCCAATGAGCAGAAAGGGGCGTGTCTTGTCGATATGGGCGGAGAGAGCGTTCAGTGCGCGTGTGTGCCATTAGCAGAAAGCGGTTTTAACATTGACATGGGGGATAAAAACAAAGAAAGAAAGCGAAGAAAGACTTACGATAAGGCAAGAAGTAGGACGTGTTAATATAGGATCAGCTTTCCAGCGCTGGAGAGAACTGAACGTCTTCCGCGTGAAACGGATCTAAACCTTTCATGATACAACACACAGTACTACAAAAACCCATTTGTATTACCATAGTGTTACTCATTGAGTTCATTTATTGATAAAAATATACCCTCGGTCAGCTGCCCCAACAGGTTCTGCCATAATACTTGTCTGGGTTATACAGTACTTGGGTTATACTTGTCTGGTGTATGTGTGGGGTGGAGCTACTAAAACAGGGGTTGGACCCATTTGGGTTAGGGGCGTGTTTGTTTTGGTGATTTCAAATGTCAACATTGGCTTTCAAACAATGGAGACCCCACCTTTAATCGAGCGGAAAATATTTGCAAAGACAGAGAACAAGTTTCTCTGAGTTTGTGAAGATCTGAGACGAAAATAATCAGGGGATAGAAAATACTGACTGAAGAAGCACAGGACGTCAGCTTTTTTCCACTCATTGTTGCTAAATGTAATACCATTATAAAATGAATGCCGGAGACACGCCTCTGTTCTGAGTAAACTCCGCCCCCTCCTCTGTAGCAGCTAAAGTGATATTAGCATTTCGTTCACAAGTCGGTTCTGACATCTTTATTAAAAGAGCATGCAGGGAGACGGAAATGTTTTTGCAGAACACACACACTCACACTCACACACACACACACACACACACACACACACACACACACACACACACACACACACACACACACACACACACAGAACTAAAGCCTGTGTGTAAGCAGCTTTTCTTCACATTAACCCACAGTGTGTTGTTCTGTTGATGAAATGGAGCGATCCATTTCCTGCCGTCCGCACAAAACAGATGGAGCAGGAACCTTGGCTTCCATCTCGTCCATTTAATTAGCGCGATGCCCACGTCGGCTCTCGCATTGTCTGTTCATTCATCAGCTGGCCGTCAGACGCTCAGAAACTCAAAAGATCCCAGCACAGCTTTCTAATCCCTCCTTACGACACGTAAAAAAAAACAAAAAACGTAAATAAATAAATAAATAAAATACAGCAGAGATTTCTGTGCCCTCTGCCAACAAGCCTCTTGTGCGTGACCTCACTCTTCTCTCGTTCCGATCGCCGACGTCAGATAGGCGATGGATTGCAGTATAAGTTCTGCTTTTTAGATGACATCATTATGAGCATTAATATTGGTGCTTCTCTTCCCTCACCATCTCTCCACTTTCTCATTCTCCATCCCTGATTTCCTTCTCTTCATCCCACTCCCTTCCCTCTCTCTCTCTCTCTCTCTCTCTCTCTCTCTCTCTCTCTCTCTCTCTCTCTCTCTTATACTCACTCTTTCTCTCTCCTTCCATCCTCCTAATCCTCTTTCACCCTAATCCCTCTCTCTCTTTTTCTTTCCTTCTCCCTACTGTTCACTCTTTCTTTTCAACACTCTAAATCTTTACTGTTCACTGTATCTCTTTGTCTCTCTCCATCACAACCTCGCTCTTGTTTTACATGTCTCTCTATCTCTGATGGCAGTATCTGCCATCCCCGTTCTGGAAATTTGGTCTTTGGTGAAAAGAAGGATTCCTCTCTCCTCCTTTTCTGTCTATCCCGTGGTCCTGAATGAAAAACTGATGCTTTTAGTCGAGATTATTGTGCTGTGAGAGAAATATTTCCTGCTGCTTCACTCATGCCTCACTCTCGCTTTGCTTTAAAGAGTCTTAAAGAGTCAGAAAGAGTCATAAAGAGCCTTAAAGAGTTATAAAGTGTCATGAAGAGCCTTAAAGTATCATAAAGAGTCTAAAGAGTCTTAGAATTATAAAAAGTCTTAAAGAATCTTAGAATTATAATTAGTCTTAAAGATTCATAAAGAGTCATAAAGAGTTTTAAAGAGTCTTAAAGAGTCATAAAAAGTCACTGAGTCCTGAAGAGTCATACTGAGCCTTAAAGTATCATAAAGAGTCTAAAGAGTCTTAGAATCATAAAGAGTCTTAAAGAATCTTAGACTTATAAAGAGTCTTAAAGAATCATAGAGTCATAAAGAGTCTTTAAGATCCATAAAGAGTCATGAAGAGTCTTAGAGTTATAAAGAGTCATACAGAGCCTTAAAGATTCATAAAGAGTCACAAAGAGTCATACTGAGCCTTAAAGAGTCACAAAGAGTCATACTGAGCCTTAAAGTATCATAAAGAGTCTAAAGAGTCTTAGAATCATAAAGAGTCTTAAAGAATCTTAGAATTATAAAGAGTCTTAAAGAATCATAAAGAGTCATAAAGAGTCTTTAAGATCCATAAAGTGTCATAAAGAGCCTTAAAGTATCTTAGAGTCACAAACAGTCTTAAAGAGTCATAAAGAGCCTTAAAGAGCCATAAAGAGTCATAATATTAATAAAAAGAGTTATAATATAAGTAAATGAATAATATTTTGAATAATATAGCTTTTACTCTGCGTGTTTTTCCCTCGTGTCTTCACCCGCCGCCGCCTCCACCCGCGGACATTAGGGCCTAGTCTTCAGAGAGATCTTTTCACCTAAAGCACTGCGGTGATCAACTAAACGTCAGCATAGAAAAAAACACTTACACTCTTTCGGGATTTGAGAAACAGTGCACAGCTTTCTCCCTCAATGGTGAGAAAGAGTCAGCGAGGCAGGAGAATGTCGTCTAAATGTAAATGTGCTTGTGCTGTTCCGCGCTCCTGCTAACACGGGGACACGCTAACAGCTGGGAAATGAGGTGTGTGTTTCTCACGCTCATGTTTCTGTGATGGTTTCCATTATGACTCATGCATTAAAACATGTGTGAGATGGATAGAGGCAGATATCACACACACACACACACACACACACACACACACACACACACACACACACACACACACACACACACACACACACACAAACACACACACACACAGAAAACAACCAGATGTTTGGTAGCGTTCACTATTAGCTCCCATTAGCTTAATTCAATGACTGTTACTTAATTAATATTCCACCAACTCAGTACTCAGTAGTTTGTACAGTCTGCAGTTCTCACTGTGTAGTTGTTTATACTGTAGTCGACATGGAGTTTTTATATTGTTGTTTTTCATGCTGTAGTTTTTTTAATTTCATGGTGGGGAAAAATAAAGTTCTTCATTCTCACCATATTGTACCACATGGATTCAAACCCTTCATCTCTCTCCGGCAAGTCGTCATCTCTCCTCATTTACATTTCTTCTTTTATGAGCTCCGAGGCTCGGAGGTGACGTGAAAGATCCTCTGTGCCTGTGGAGAGTCTGTAGGATCACATTAACTGGGATCTGTTACAGATTCATCGCCACGGTGAAGCGTGATGGATGACAGAGCCTCGGCCTGTCGGGAGGAGCAGAATTAGCCAAACGCAGGTCAAAATTAATCCCGGCCTTGTAGCGCGAGGGAGATAAAGACTATCGATCTCAGACGCTTTTCGTCTCCTCACGAGCTTCCAGAATGCGCCGGAGAGATCCGAGCGGTTTCCTTACAGGAAATACGAGTCAGCGGTGGGAGATGGAACGATCTATAAAGCACTATTAAGGGTCACTTTATTTTATCTCCACACGCCAGCTACATTAGAACGAGTGCAGCAGATGGTGATGTATTATATAGCAAGATGAAAGTCTTTCTTTGGAGGTCTCAAACACACACACACACACACACACACACACACACACACACACACACACACACACACACACAGAATCTCCCTGTTGACTGTAAAGCTAATTTGTAGCATAACAGACATAAAAAGAAACTCGATAAAGTTATAGTGCGTGCACACACACACACACACACACACACACACACACACACACACACACACACACACACACACACACACACACACACACAGACACTCACACACACACACACACACACACACACACACTCACACACACACACACACACTCACACACACACACACACACACACACACACACACACACACACACACACACACGTGCATATCACTAAAATGGGCTCCAACACAACACTCTTTCCACCTTAGCCAGTATTTTCTTCCTATCTTCAGCAACTAGCTTTTGGTTCCTCCACAGAAAATATTAACATAACTTTTTCACTACATTAGCATCATTTCAGACAGGAAATCTATCAGGGCTTCCCAACGAAGTTTGGCATAAACAAGAGGCTATTAATTTTTTGGCGGAAACTCTTTCACGAGCTCGTTTGCTGAAATCGCTCAACATGTTCGTGAAGCACTCTGATTACTCTCGGCTTCTTTTTGGCTCACGTTGCCTCGCGTCCATAAATATCGTACGTCTTCGATTGGCTCTCGCTCTGACACTTTTACTGCGTCCATTTTCCCTCAAGGCTCGTGCACTCGCTGTGTTACAGAATGACTCGGATGATTGACGGCCTACGGGCTGCTGATGGACAGGAAGTCACTCCCTCTTTATGTATCGAACACGAGATTTTAAACCTCTTTACTGCCTAAACACCTAGAAGTGCCTTTTATTTCTATTCCACAGCTTCAGACGTCTTTATCTCTAGATCGTTGTGGAGATGAAGACCTGTAATTGCTGTAGACGATGGCTGTAGAGATTCTAGGTGTATCGTGTACATTTATGAATGCTTTACAAACACTGCTATAACACATAACGGGTTTTAAATCAAACACATATTTGGATTATTTGTTAAAAGGATTTTTATTATTATCTGTTTGTGATAATTGCAGCATTTCTGGATATGCTCTGTACCGTTATTCTATAACACACACACACACACACACACACACACACACACACACACACACACACACACACACACACACACACACACACACACAATGTGATGAGGCAGATGTATGGTTGTGTTTGCCAGCTGTATCTGGTGATGAATATTCATGCAGCATGAAAAGGATGACTTCAGGACTTTTAAAACTGTTTGTGTGTGTGTGTGTGTGTGTGTGTGTGTGTGTGTGTGTGTTTAGCAATATGCATGTGTGTGTGTTTGTTTGAGTCTGTTTGCTTGTGTGTATCTTTATGAATATGCGTGTGTGTGTGTATGTGTGTGTGTGTGTGTGTGTGTGTGTGTGTGTGTGTGTGTGTGTGTGTGTGTGTGTGTGTGTGTGTGTGTGTGTGTGTTTGTGCGCGTGTGTGTGTGAAACTGATGGCAGAAACTGAACAGTTCAGCACACTGGGCTGTAAATAATGTCTAACCTTCATTTTATTTCTACAAACACAACATCGTTAAAAATTACTGTGCTCCATCTCTCTCTCTCTCTCTCTCTCTCTCTCTCTCTCTCTCTCTCTCTCTCTCTCTCTCTCTCTCTCTCTCTCTCCAACTCTCCATCTCTCCATCTCTCTCACTCACTGCACTTCATTGTCTTGAACACTACAGCAATTACAGGACTGAGAGAGATCATTTCTCTTTCTGTATCTCTGTCTCTCATTGATTCCTGTTTCTTACTTTCTCTTTTCCAACACCTTAACACCCCCCACCCCCCACCCCCCACCAACTTAAAAAAAACCAAAAACAACTCACACAGATATTCTTCCCATAAGCGGTGTAATGAAGACTCTGCAATCTAATCTGTGGAGCTCATCATCACATTTCCATGTACTTTTGTGTAATTTATTCTATTCTATTCATTTATATTTTTACATTTATTCCGTAATGAACATAAAGTGAGAGCGACGCGTCCAAACTCAGAACAGTCAGTGAAGAACGGCCATGAACGAGTTTCCGTTATTCCAGACTTAGAGGAAGCCGCTGACGTTATTTAATATACAACGTTTAGGCAAGACGGTGTGTGTCCTACAGAAATGCTCTCAATTGTTCCCAAAATAAAGCCAAAAACCCTGCTGTTGCCACTGACTCGAGTTACAGGGATTTATTTCATCGTGGTGATTTTGATTCAGCGGTTTATTATTAAGAACTACTTTGTAAATTGATCGATTAATTAATCGATTAATTAATTAATCGATTAATTAATCGATTAATTAATTAATTTATTTTTGTTGAAGTTCTGTAGCTTTTTGAAGTAAGCAAGCTGTTGGCCAACCCAACACTGTACATCACTGTTTATGCTGCGGACACTGAAGTTAGTTGAAATATGGAACGATTAACAAAAATATCTGACAGAAACGGATGCAAGTTTAATGGGAGGTGTGTTTACATTCGAGCAGCATGACGGATGCTGGACAGTCACACAATAAGTGAAGGAGTGGCATTAAGGATGAAGCGGTGCTGCAGTGACGGCAGGGTTTAACTGTAAGAGAGAGAGAGAGAGAGAGAGAGAGAGAGAGAGAGAGAGAGAGAGAGAGAGAGAGAGAGAGAGAGAGAGAGAGAGAGAGAGAGAGAGAGAGAGAGAGAGAGAGAGAGAGAGATGCGGGAGTGAGAGGTGACTGCAGAGGGCGGCGTCACACCTCTCTGACTCTGACGGCCCTGCAGCACTGGTCACGCTCCTCCAGCTTCCTGTCTTCCTGTCCTGCACAGAGGAAGACCGAAAGGTCAGCGGAGAGAGTATTGGCTTGGTTTCTCATCTCTCTCTCTCTCTCTCTCTCTCTCTCTCTCTCTCTCTCTCACACACACACACACACACACACACACACACACACACACACACACACACACACACACACACACACACACACACACACACACACACAGATGCACACAAACTTCTTATAACTAGTTCTAATTCTAATCAGTGATCAGTGTGTCTAAGTCAAATCATTACATCAGACAGCTCTGGGATTTAATATATGTGTCCTTTAAAAAAGCTTTAAGCCTTACTGTTGCAATTAAATTCTCGATTCTGATTGGTCGTTCGCTCTACATACACTACGCTATTTCTAAATAGGAATGCATGGACACTGATAACCTGCTCACCTTTCCATAGGAATACCATTTGAGAGTCTCTGTGATTGTGCAGAACCAGTGGACACCGTGCTGTCCCATAATGCAACAGAACAGCTGACAAATTTGGACAGAAATCAGAGGAAGTTAGTGAGAATATGAAGTAGCACCAGCAAGCTGCCTCTCTTGGGGCTCTTAGACCTCACTGCTCCTGGGGCAGGAAATAAAGGGACTCGGATATAACAAGCTCGTGAAGAATATAATTTCACTGCGCAGCACAAGGAGCTCAATGCAGTAAAAGCTCTAACTGGACACTAGTTCATCTGGAGTTTAATGTGTGTTTAATATGCTGAGGGTGAATTTGACCCCCGGAGGAATTACATACACCATTAAATTCGCAGCACTGCTTTACTTCACACTGACCTTAAAGCCTTAAACTGAGCACTGAGCCTCTGTGTTCTCTCGCTGGATATCTATGAACACCAGGACGGAGAGGTAAATAACAGTGGATTAAATCAGCATCAGCGATGGGAAACGAATCCCCTCTGCTGATCGTGGGTCCAATTAAATACTGAATGCACATAATGTAACGGAGGTGTACTTTATCAAATTTTTAAAGGAAAACAAAGTCCCAGAAGTAAGTGTGTGTGTGTGTGTGTGTGTGTGTGTGTGTGTGTGTGTGTGTGTGTGTGTGTGTGTGTGTGTGT